>NC_056740.1:25225582-25485582 GCF_019279795.1 Protopterus annectens | reverse complement strand
GCATATTATATACTTTTTTTAAAAATGTGCACATAATTTGTAATGAAATTAATTGTTACAAAATGCAGGAATTCCACAATTATGTTGTATTATGATACATTAGTTATGACTGCATATCTATTTTAAGAGTGAAAGACTGCACTTAATGAAATTAAATAAATATATAATATATTCTGTAATGAAGAAGATGAAAAATGTCTCAAAACACAATTGATCCCCAGTGTATTATTAGCAAATTCCTTGGTCTAAAAAATGAATAACCTCTAGTTAACAATTTGGAATGGAATTCAGTGAAAAAATTAAACAAGTTTCTTCAATGAATGTATTTTAACATGCACACAGATGTTCTTCAAAAATCGTATTTGACATGGAGACATATTATCATACTGTGCTTCAGATGAATGTGACAGACATGCATATTTGTCCATGTCCACACACACACACACACACACACACACACACACACACACACACACACACACACACACCTACCATGGTAGGCAACTGCCAGTTCAGAAGCATTCACAGCACAATTACATCTAGGTCCAGCAGTCCAGCTCTCTTTCACAGAGGACTATAGTCTCGACTATATCCCAGATCACCTAGGTGTGAATAGTCGCTTGGGTGCTGGAGGATCTAGCCATAGAAGATGGGAGTGGGTATATGACACTAGCTCACCCTTTGGGGGTGGGGGGAGGAGGTCGTGATCTGCTATTCCACCACCAGCAAACAGATGCCTGCAGGCAAAGAAAGGCACAAGATGGGGGCAGGAGACATAGTCTTTGTTTACTCAAGCCCAAGAGGATAAGTTGTTACTGCACTGTAAACTGAAGCATGCATATGCTCATGCATGAGGGGATCATAGTAATCTCTCATAGTGACATTATTACCCACATCAGCCATCCATGGGGCAGAGTTAGAGCCATATGGAAATGCTGTCATAGCCTGTATCTTTTGATGGAAGTTAAGGCACATACCACCTCTACGGGTGCATATATAATGGCTGCTCCATTGGGTTGTCAATCCATAGTGAGGATTTCTTACTGCTAGGTGAATGAATGGGCTCAGGGCTAATAGGTAAGACTTGATGATTAACAGAGATGGAGAAAAAAAGTACATAGAAAAACATGCATGTACAGGTAGCAAACGCTTACTCACTTAAGTCTTTGGAGACTGAACCAGGGAGACTGGGACAGAAAACAGTGGAAGAATGAAGTGTGTTTATATGTCTTAATATCAGAGATTACTGAGCCTTATGAACAAAAAAGCTAACATGTAATTCACTTAACATATCTAGCATAGATATAGCAATGCTTCATTTGCAAATGTTGAAGATCACAGGAAAATCAAGGGTTGTATATATTATTTTACAAGTGATCTATACCATACCTCTCAAGTGTCCAGATTTTTGCAGAATGTCCAGATGTTTGCCTTGTATTTTGGTCTGTTTCTCATAAAATTGTGGATGTGGGAGTGTTCAATCTCGCCGTTTGTTCTTACACATGGGTGTCGGAGCCGATCCTCGGCTCCGAGTCGGCCGCTTAGCAAAGCTCTGCATCTAGGAGAAGCTCGAGACCAACCTACCTCCCACAATTCCCTCTGCCTTTACCCCAGATCTAGTTTGCCGCTGCAGTCGATCGCATCGAATTTTGAAAGCTCTGACCAACTTTGGGAAGATAAGATACTTCTAATTATATTTCTTGTGAAATCTTCTATTTGTTTTGAGGAAACTTTTCCTTAGTGCGTGTGTGTGTGTCTAGTTCAACTTCGCTTTTTCTATATATATAATTTTTATAGTTATATACATTGTACCTTCAGGCCTACCCCTCTTAATTTAGGGTTGATATTGATATTGATTGTATTCTGTGTTTGTGGACTTGAGTCCAACCTTTTCAGACTGTTATTTATTATAATTGTTTGCTTTTTCTTTAGGATATGGCTGAAAAAGCTAAGTCGGGATTTAAGAGGTGTCAGTGTGGGCAAAAGATGTCTGTCACTGACAACCACAGCTCCTTTGTCTACTGTCTTGGCCCTCTCCATCTACAAGAAGACTGCTCTATTTGTCATTCTTTTAGTGGAAGGGTCATGACAGATAGACGCAGGAAGCTTATGGATAGGGGTCTTTTGAAGCCTTCCTTCCAAGAAAAGCTTGACAAGTCGGACCAGGCTTCTAAGTCCTCGAAGGGATCGAAGACATCGGAGCCCATGTCATCGGCTCCGACTTCTTTGTTTAAAGTTCGTTCACCGGTTCCACAGGCTTCGGGGCCGAGTGTCGAGCTTCTTACTGTCACCGAGCCTCGAGTCTTGGAACCGGTGTCGGAGCTTCCACCTCCTGCCTTATTGAGGTCGGTACCGTCCTCGGTTTCTTCGACCTGTTCTTCCAGGCCCCTCTCCGACACCAACGTAGATCGTGTGGTGCAGAATTTAATGGAGAACACGGCCTTGTCCAAGCTCATTTTGGTCTCCTCCCAGTTGGTGTCAAGACTCGAAGGCCTTCCCTTATCTCCATCTGATCCTCCTCTGAGGCCTACACAGCTGTCGGAGCCGAGAGATGTTGATCTGATGATTGTGGAGCCCTTGGTGCTGGAACCGTCCCTTCCTCGGTCGGCACCATTGACCTTGACTCCGTCGGAACCATTGGCGGACTCGCGGAACCGACAATCCCTCCTTGGCTCCGGGACCGAGAGTTGAACCGATCTTTCTGTATCGACTATCCCCCTCGGTGCCTCGGCACGGATCACTTTGGCTCCGTCCTCGGGGTCGATACCCTTGGCATCCATGTTGGAGACACTTCCGCGTTCCTCGGAATCGGGGGACTCTTCGACTCGGGGTCCGGGGGCCTTTGACCTCATGAGGAAGGTATTGTCTTCTCAGACAACTACGTCAACAGAAACAACTTCTCTCTCCCATAAAGGTCCGTTGTCTACTTCTACACCCACGGCTACCCACAAGCGTAGAGCACCAGTGTCTTAGCCACTCCCAGAGGGAGCCTCTTCTTCCTCGGAGGCCTCATCGGAAGCCCCTCCCGATGACGTTCCGAGGAAAAAGTTGTGCAAGAGGAGGCACTTAGATTCTCCACAAGAATCTTTAACATCGGATACTGACTTAGATGAGTCAGAAGGGTCCCCGAAATCACCCTCAGAGGATGTCTCCTTTGCTGACATCCTGGAGATCCTGAAGCAGAGAGGTGATTGGCAGGCCCTACCCTCTTCTGAGGATGAGTCGGTTCTGCTAAAGGCATTTGGTGCTAGCCCTTCCTCCTCCTGGGTCACTCCGCCCTTCGATGAGTTAATGGAGTTAATTGCTCGAAGGGCGTGGGAGACTCCTGACACAGTGGAGCCTGTTCCCAGGAAACCTAGCAAGTACATAACTGCCCCTCAGGACAAGTCTTACCTTACTAAGGGAGTTCCAGTGGACGCTATGGTGGTGGCCGCAGCCACTAAAAAGGAGATGTCCGAATCTTCCTCGTCTGTCCATCCCCCTAACAGAGACTTGAGGACCATGGACAGATATGGGAAGCGCATTTTCAGTTCAACGACTTTCTCTATGCGATCGTTGAACTACTTGACGCATTTTACACGATTACAGAGGGATCTAGTCAAAGAGTTGGGAGATACCCTCCAGGGTAATACAGATGCTGCTGTCTCGGACAAGGTGACAGCACAACTCAACACCCTTACATCCATAGTGAACTCGTCCATGAGGCTCATCTCATGCGCGAGGGTCAAGTAGGGCTGCAGCTTCAGCGATTGCTCTTCGTAAACAATCCTGGTTGCGGCTGTGCTCCTTTGCGGAAGCCTTCAAGTCTTCCTTTACTAATGCCCCCTTTGATGGTGCCACTCTTTTTGGCCCCAAAGTAAAGGAGACCCTAACCCGGTGTGAGCAGGAGGGAAAGACTCTGTCTGCTGTCGGAGTCCGTTTTTCCACCCCATCCAGACCGTACCCCAAAGGGCAATAAGGTGGAAAGATGTGGTTTCGTAAACCCCAGAGTTCTTTCCCAGGCACACAGGGTGATGCCCCCTCCAGAGGCAGAGGGGGGGCAGAGGCGGAAGACGCCGCCCTGGCGGCAGAGGGGGTTCGCAGAACCAAGGTGACAGGGATACCATCCCTGGGAAGCCTTTCCAGCACTCCTGAGAGGAGGCCCGACTGTCCTGCTCTGGAGGCAGTCGGGGGTCGCTTAGCTTTATACCCTCAGACCTGGCAAAGCCTTACTTCAGACAATTGGGTAAAAAGCATTATTACCAGAGGTTACAAAATACCCTTTGTATTTCCCCCATTACCACAAAAAAGATTCCCAGATGTACCACCCCATCTGTGAAAACCTGCAGCTATAGAAATCTCAAAGCTGCTAGAAAAAAGAGTCATCCAACCAGTCCCGGCAGACCAAAGAGGATCCGGAACTTACTCAAGGTTCTTTTTAGTTCCAAAAAAGACAGGGGACTGGAGGCCAATTCTGGACCTAAGCAATCTCAATACATTTGTGAAGAAAGAAGTTCCGGATGGTCACGCTTCAATCGATCCTTCCGTTTTTACAGAAGGATGACTGGATGTGCTCAATAGATCTCAGGGATGCCTACTACCACATCAAAATGGCCAGAGTGTCCAGAGATCACCTGCGCTTCCGGCTGGGAGCCAGCCACTTTCAGTTTCGGGCCCTGCCCTTTGGTCTAACCTCAGCCCCCAGGGTTTTCACCAAATGCATGGCAGTGGTAGCGTCTCACTTGAGACGCCTAGGATTCCGGGTGTTTCCGTATCTGGACGACTGGCTCCTTACTGCCACCACCGAGCGTCAACTGATACAGGCCAGGGACTACACAATCAGCCTTTGTGCTCAGCTAGGGATTTCGATAAATTTCGAAAAATCTGCGTTACAGCCCTCGCAGCATATTTCATTTATAGGCGCAGATCTAGATACCCGTTCTATGCTACTAAAACTACCCCTCACAAGAATAGCTTCCCTGCAGGATCATGTATCTCTCCTGCTATTGTCCAAAAAGTCCCCAGTCAATCTAGTCCTGAAAGTCTTAGGGCTCATGTCAGCTTCCCTCATTGCAGTTCCCATGGGGAGGCTACACATGAGAGTTCTCCAATGGCTGCTGTTCGCACAGTGGTCGTTCCAGCAGTTACCGCTGACACACGAGATTCACATAACGAATTCCTGCAAAGCGCACCTGTCTTGGTGGTTACAGAATCACAACTTCATCAGCGGCCGGCCATTTGTGTTACCCAAACCAACAGCCACAGTGACCACGGATGCTTCCCTGATAGGGTGGGGGGGCATCTTTCAGGGACAGACAGTCCAAGGCGAATGGTCCAGCTTAGAGTACAACCTGCACATAAATGTTCTAGAGATGAGGGCAGTGTTTCTAGCATTGCAACACTTCTCCCCCCTTCTACCTCTAGGGACCATTGCAGTTCAGACGGACAACATGTCCGTAGTCTGGTACATAAACAAACAAGGAGGAACCAAGTCTTACCAGTTGTGCAGAGAGGCCATGAGAATTTGGCAATGGGCAGAATCCACGGGTCGCTTTCTGATAGCAATGCACATCCCGGGGTTATCCAACGTCATAGCGGACAGGTTGAGCAGAGCCATCCTGTTACCTCACGAGTGGTCCCTCAATCAGATAGTGGCGGAAAGGATTTTCTGCAAATGGGGCCAGCCTTGCTGCGATCTGTTTGCGTCTCCAATGAACACCAAGTGCAGAAGCTACTTTGCCCTTTTACCCCCTCCAGGGGATGTCCCCAGGGACGCTCTAATTCACGATTGGCCCCCGGGTCTCCTGTACGCTTTCCCTCCTATACCACTGATCCCAAAATTTCTTCAGAAAGCCAAGGACCAGGAGAGGACTATAATTCTCATTGCCCCATTCTGGCCTCGACAGATTTGGTTCCCCTTTCTTCAAGCCCACCAAATACGGGAGCCCTGGATTCTGGACCCAGTGCCAGACCTACTGACTCATTCGTCAGGAGCTCCTCACCCGTCGCTCCTATCCCTCAAGTTAGCAGCTTGGCTGCTCCGCTTCCCTACTTAGCCAGGTCTTATCTTCTCTCTCCGGCGGTTCAGGACATTCTGGTCGCCTCTCATAAGGCTTCATCTACTAAAATCTATACCAGTAAGTGGAAACGTTTCGTCTACTGGGCGACTACACAACATATGGATCCTTAAGTAGCCCCACTAAACAAGATTTTGGAGTTCCTGTCCATGCTGTTTCACCAAGGAGCCTCTACTGCCACTTTAAAAGTTCAGTTGGCCACTATTTCCAACTTTCACGTAGGAGAAAACGGAGCTCCCATTATGGCTCATAGGCTTTGTAAAGCCTTCATGAAAGGGTCCTTTCATCTCAGACCAACAGTTAGGTTACCTACAGCTCCTTGGAATCTAAATTTGCTCTTATCCCAACTAATTTTACCACCCTTTGAACCAGCTTCTTCCTGTTCCTTAAAGTTCTTGTCCTGGAAGACTCTTTTCCTAGTAGCTATCACTTCAGCCAGATGAATATCAGAACTTCAGGCACTTTCCATCAAGCAGCCATATTTAACTTTTCACCCGGACAGGGTATCATTACGCACCAACCGTTCCTTCCTCCCTAAGGTTTGTTCGGTCAACAACATTAATCAGTCCATTGAGCTTCCTACATTTTTCAAAAACCACTCCAACAAACTGGAATATATGTTGCACAAATTGGATGTTCATAGACAACTCAGATTCTACCTGGATAAAACTAAGGACCATAGGAAAGCGGACCAACTCTTTATAGCCTTTGCAGACAACAAAAAGGGCATGGCAGTGACGAAGCGCACACTTTCTAAATGGCTAACTGATTGTATAACCTTCGTTTATTCTGCTTCAAATCAGATTTTGCCCACCAAACCAAAGGGACATTCTACTAGGTCAGTTTCCACATCTCTGGCTCATGCGGCTCGTCTGCCATTGGACACTGTTTGTGCAGCCGCCACTTGGTCTAAACCGCATACATTCATCACTCATTATAAAGTTGACAG
Organism: Protopterus annectens; assembly: GCF_019279795.1. Lineage (NCBI taxonomy): Eukaryota > Metazoa > Chordata > Ceratodontiformes > Protopteridae > Protopterus > Protopterus annectens. The sequence goes on along the minus strand of NC_056740.1, from coordinate 25,478,577 downwards.
GACTTCCAGGGATAGAGCATCTTTTGGTTCCACTGTGCTCAGGAACATTCTTCCGTGAGTGACTCAGGGTAACGGAGCTAGGGACGCTACCCATGTGTAAGAACAAACGGCGAGATTGAACACTCTCACATAAAGAAGTTATGTCCTTACCATAACGTTCCATGTGGAGTGTTCATCTTGCCTTTGTTCTTACATCCCCATCCTCCCACCCTCAGGTCTGGAAGAACGTACGGATTTAGAAGTCTGGTCTATTTGTCTCCCACTAGTGGTCTCTCTGTTGTTCCTACTGGCTTGAGCTAGTGTCTGATCCTTATGTATACTTATGTATCCTTTTATGCTCATAACCTTTGTTATTGCTGGATCTGGTCTTGTTTGCAAACTAGATCTGAGGTAAAGGCAGAGGGAATTGTGGGAGGTAGGTTGGTCTCGAGCTTCTCCTAGATGCAGAGCTTTGCTAAGCGGCCGACTCGGAGCCGAGGATCGGCTCCGACACCCATGTGTAAGAACAAAGGCGAGATGAACACTCCACATGGAACTTTATGGTAAGGACATAACTTCTTTTTTTTCGACAAATCGTTAGCAAATAATGAAAACAGAAATCAGAAAATAATAGCAGACATTTAAGTTTTAGACTTCATACCCTTCAGAAAATTAATGCTAATAAAACCCTGTTATTATATCAACTTCTGAAGTCTCTAAGAGCAATATTTAAAACTTGTCCCTATTTTGGGGCTTTTGTCCCCCAATTTCTTTTTAAGCTATTGAGAGCTATGATCTATATGTATATTTATATCTATTTTATATGTCTGTGCATACAAACACATATACATATATATATATATATATATATATATATATATATATATATATATATATATATATATATATATATAGTAGTCTTTAATTAAGTTGGCAGTCTTTAAAATCAATATCTCTTTTCTAAATAAAACCGATGATTGACAATTTTGCAAGATCATACAATCCCTGGAGTTGTGAAATATGCTCTTTTACCACTATTGTGTGATCTCAGATTTAAATTATACAATTGGCAATCACTTCATCATGGGGTGAAGGTGTAGGGTGAACTTGCTTCCCTGAAAAAAATGCTGTTTTAAAAGTTGCATGCTTTGGGGCTGTTTCTCAGTGATATGTCAACATTATTTATTTAATTATTTTATGTCAATATTAAGGATGCCGACATTTATGCCTTTTGTTTTTTTGTAAGTAGCACACACACATGCACACACACACACACACACACACACACACACACACATATGATTATATATTGAATGGTCAGTATGTTAAATGATTTACACAAAAAATTGTCAAAAACATGCTGACCATTCATTATATCAATAACACTTAACAACAAATTTCCTTTTCTGATGTACATACCATAACCCTACTACACATTCAGCTCAAATTTGTCTGAATAGTGATACTGTTATAGAAGGGGCTTTTCCTAACAAAAGCTGTATGTTACGGTTTGGGGCAGGGTTAAAATTAGCACACATTACTAAGGCCCCATGCTTCATCTTATTAATATGTGCTAACCCTAACTCTGCCACTGACCCCTTACCTTAAAAAAGCTATTTTGATAACACAACCACTACACAAGACAGCTTGGACACTCACTGTGTGCAAATACACACAAACACACGCAGACGCATGCAAAAGCCCCCACACACACACACACACACACACACACACACACTGAACCTAACCCCTTGCCTAACCCTTACCCTAACCCTAAACAGTCACACTTGCGTACTAACTCCCACCCCCCACTACTTACCTTTGAAGACCTACAAGAAGTCACCCAATGTAGGCTATGCACAAACAGCCTTTTGCACAAAATTTACAGCAGTTCACTTGCATCACACAAACTAGTGTTAACCAAGTGAAGTGCAGTGCAGCCATATATATATATATATATATATATATATATATATATATATATATATATATGTGTGTGTGTGTGTATACACACACACACACACACATATATATATATATATATATATATATATATATATACTCACATGCACTGTATTACAGATACACACACACACACACACACACACACACACACTAAAGGCAGATCTTACTAATGCAGCTAAGTGTCTTTTCATTCTTAAAGAAATAAGTACAACTTGACATAACTACTCATTTGCAGAAACATCACTCTGTTTACAATCACATCTATATAAAACTGCTGTAGACATTATATATGTGTAATAAACTTATATTCAACTTTGTATACGTTTTGGTCATGTTTACTCTTTCAACTGGTGAGAACCTTCACTCTGTGCTACAGTATAGATATGTAATATATTTGTAACATGCAGGGGTCAAATATGTTATACATAAACTATCTTGTAGTGTAGAGTTAGGGAATGTGTTCAAATATTCTAGTTCAACAGTACAGGATATTGCAATTATTACAAAATAACGCCCCCATGTATTTCACTTAGACATTTAAAAATTAATTTGAGTTCCAGTTGATTTCAGTGTTCTACAATAACTGTCTTAGTTTCAACTGAACAGGGTATTAGATATTTTGTGTAGGACTTTATGACTGGAGTATATTCTGGGTGAATTTTCTAAAACTGATAGATGCCTAAGGGGCAGGATTAGGGAACACCTGTACAATATACGTAAACATTCTCCTAACAATGCACTCTCGAAGCATGTCACACACACCAATGACCAGCATAGTTTCAAATTCCAGGTCCTACAAGTGAACATACCCAGTACCAGAGGTTGAGACATTAGAAATTACACATAGAGAATAGAAGTTGACTGGATCATCAGGATAAGGGCAGACCAGAACCCAGGTCTTAATGATAAAGTCTCTCTTATGCCAGCTTTGAAAAATAGGAGATTGACTGTCAGATGACACAATTTATATGGTTATAACTAATGCCCCTTTCTGATGAGATTTTATGTTGAACTTAAATATATTCTTTTATACATTTTAAATTACATAAAACTTGAACATATTTAAATATATTTTTTATAAATTTAAATATTTTTCAAAAACTGCGTTATTTTGTGTAAGTCAAATTCAGGTATGTATTCTTGCCTATGTTTACATTTTAGATTTATGAATGCATTTATGTATATTTTTATTTCCATTTTTAGGGTATGTTTATGAGATTACTTTTTTGCTGTTTAGTTTTTAAATAGATTAATTGTAGGAAGTGATGTCATATTTAAGTGGCTATATATTCTTTGTGTCCCCTTTTTGTATGTATTAAAGGTCTGAGGAATCCCAACAGGGTGAAAGCGCTAACCTAACTCTGCACAATAAATCTTGTGGATTTATTGGAGTTTACTATTTGGAATTGTTTTCATCTGAGCACTTTATTTACATCCATAGCCTTGGAGTGTCTCTGAGCTTTCTGTTTGCGTTTATCTTTATTTTTTAGCATCTGAGCACTTACTCCTTAGTCACTTGCTCTATTGACTTTATTTATTAATGTGTTTGCTTATGTATTTGTTTGCTAGTACCACTTATTTTTTATTTATTTTAGTTACTGTTATTTTAATACCCTGACAGGAATGGGCCTGATTCCTAAGTCAGGGTATAGTTAAGGTTTACAGAATAATTTTTGATTGAGTCTTTGATGTTTGCCAAGAGTGCTGTTGTCAGCATCTGCAATGTAGCAAGAATCTCCTCCTTCTGTAGTTCATATGGGTTGTAGTATTGGTATCATGTCTGTGTGTTTGGAAAGGTTTTTTTACTAGCCTGTTTGTTGCTACTACCACTATAACTACCTGAGTGTCCTTATTCCATGTTGCTGTAGTTTCTGCTTGTATGATGTGATATTTTATAACTTTATGTATTTCAGACACAAGACACTATAGTCACTGGGTATTTTAGTTTCAGAATTAATACTGCTTTTGTCCTTTTCTCTTCAAACACAGTGTTTATTTTTGCTTCTACTTTTGTAAGCTTTAGTATTAGATGATTACACATAATCGTTACTTCTTCAGTTTCAGTAACCCTTTGTGGTTCACATTTCTAGTGCTTCTCAGCTACTTGTGTGTTATAATGGTTGTAGAGTCTCCAGAATGGCAACCTTGCACATTAATATGTCTATCAGTATACAGACATTCTGCCATAAATTTATCATAGCCAACAACAGGATTAGAATAAGATTCTAGCCTTGTTCTGTACAACCTATATTTGTCACTCCCCCGGATTCTGCAAGCCTTGCATGGCATGCAAGATTAGTGCAGGAGCTCTAGCAGGCAATATGTCTGCCGTGCTATTCAGGAATAGCCTGCAGAGGTGTGCACAAGCGCTCTTGCACTAGTCCTGCACGGACTCAACCCCTGTATGCAAATTACCCCATTTGCAGGATAAATCCATGCAAATGAGGTGAATTTGTGATCCAGGAAGTTGGAAACCAGCTGTGCAGGACTAGTGTAATCTGCAGAAATGTACTTGGTTAGTAACCGAGTACATTTCTGCAAATTCCAAAACGGAGCCGTGACAGCTCCAAATAAAGGGTGCATATCGTTCAGGAAGCACACCAATGGTCAAGTATAAGGCCATTGGCATTAAAACAACTTAAAAAATAAAAAAATCTAATTTTTTTTTTTTAGCCGATCTCGGCAGTTTAAGAGTAGGGCAGCGGAGCGCAAATGGGATCGGGGGAAAAATAAGAAAAGAAAACTAAAATAAGTATTCTAACTAAAATCACTATTCTGTCATTAAAGTTGATTGCAGGCAGAAGTCAACATGGTCAGTGAGTAGTGGTTGTTAAGGGGGGAGGCTCAGTGTGAGACATGTAACTATGCATTAGCAGGCAATCCTCTGCAAATGAGGGGAATGATAGTGAATCCCAGATTTCCCCAGCATGCTAGTCAGCTCCCAACAGTGTAAGAGCAGGTAAAGCTTGGTGGAAGCCTAGGAGTTAGTTGACATCATAGGGGGTGTGTCAGGCATACTGTAAGCAGATTGGAGCCCTGTGGATCAGGTTTGCTCCTAGCTAAGCACAGCTAGGTAAGGGTGTGTGTCTAAGTCTGCCTAGCACTCTTTACATTGCCTAAGTAGGTGTGCGCGCCACGCACCGAGTTTAAAAGAAAAAGAAAAGGTAAACCAGGAAATAGCAGCTTTGTGCACATTTGAGCAATGTGTTTGCCCGGTGCACCCCTGGGCTTAAACAGGAAGGCAATGGGAAGGGAAAACAGTAGTAAGAAGTTAATCAAGGAGAACTAGCATAGCTGGTAGGTGAAATGAATCAGAATCAGCCAATTACACAGGCAGCAGACCAGCCCAGCCCAGAACACTACTATAAACTATGCAAACACCTTCCACTCTGATTTTTCCCATACTCTATACCACCGGTGTATACAAGTGGGGAAGTTTTAACAGACAAAACAACAAAATGATAGGGGCTGCAATAGCTATCATACAACAACTTGTGGAAGAGGCTGAGGGTGGTGAGGATGTGAATGCTGTCGACCAACCCACAGTGAGGAGACGGAGAAGAGTGTACAGACCCAGGGTAACCTACCAGGGGCTACATGAGCTGGAGGTAGTGGAGTGCCATAGGGTGGACAGGAACCTCCTACAGAAAATCGTTGAGCTGTGCTGGCCACACCTGAAACACAGAACTAACAGAGGGGAACCCATCTACGTGGCACACCTCATCACAAAAGGTTTCTCATCCAGAAAAAAAGAGGTCATTGTTCTCCTCTACTCATCACTCATTAGACCCATTATAGAACAACACCCCTTTTGGTATGTACCTCACAAGACATCTACAACAACTGGAAAGGCCGCAAAAATACCTCCCAAAGAGGATTACTGGCCACAAACAGATGCCTTACGCAGACCGTCTCAAAAAACTCCAGCTTTACTCCGTCATGTATCGCCTACTCAGAGGCAATCTCTGCCTAACATACAAAGCTATGTCAAACCCAGAGCTGTTGGACATGCTCCACTTAAATCCTAATCCCTCCGAGCTACACGCTCTAGGGACCTAAACCTTGTCACCACAATAAACAGAACTTGCTGGAGGGATAGATTCCTGTCCCAGAGACTTCCCATACTCTGGAGCAGACTACCTATCTATGTCAAACAGAGCTCCTCTTTAGCACTCTTCAAGAAAAATCTTGATGATTGGATGGGTAATAGGAAATTCACCCCAGGGATCACTTCTGTGGTTCTGCTTGACAGGGGCACAGGAAAATAATTTTCTTGGGTGGCAAAAGCCAGGGTACCTTTTTGGCTAGGCTTGTATAGCCTAGTACATACCTGTGAACCTATGGATACCAAGGTATGTGTAGGCCTAAGAATGCTAGCTACAGATACCTTCAAAAGACCAAATGGGGATATGATGGGGATCTCACAGGCATCAGCATCCGGGGTACTTCACCAGTTTCTGGATGCCATGTCAACACATGCTGGTGGGCACTTATAGTTTCCCAGCACCCGTGAGGCGTTGGCCAGCAATATGCAACTGTTCTGCCAAATAGCAGAATACCCTGATGTAGTGGGTGCTATAGACTGCACACACATATGCATCAAAACACCACCCGGTGAGCATGGTAAGGTCTACATCAACCACAAGGGCATCCCCTCCATCAACTGCCAGGTCATGTGTGATGCCCAGGGCATAATAATGAATGTGTGTGCTGTCTGCCCTGGAAGCTATCATGATTCCCACATCTGGCATCTGATGCAGCTGTACCAGAGATTTGTCAATGGGGACATCCCTCACAGCCACCTAGTGGGGGATGCTGGATACGCACTAGAGCCATAGCTGACGACACCCATCAGAAATGCACACACACCCAAACAAGAACCCAGAATGAGGCACACGCACAGACAAGAATTATAATAGAGCGTATGTTTGGGATTCTGAAGTCATGGTTCTGGTGTCTGGACACATCCGGTGGAGCCTTGGAGTACTCACCAGCTACATGTACCCAAATTGTCATCCTATGTGCCATGCTACACAATATGATCCTGTGGAAACAGCTACAGCAGGAATAGCATGGGGCAGGGCCAAACAGCCTCCCGCCATTTCCAAGGCCTGCACAGGCTCAGAGTGACTCGGAGCAGGAACAACCTGAGTCTGCCCCAGTAGGCAGAAGGAGGTGTGCCCAGTATGCCCTGGCCTTGGCAAAGAGGCAATGCATAGCACATACACTGACACAGGAGGGACCCAGGGAATAACACCTCTTTCTGACTCTCACATACAGTAAAAGGGATGCCAAACATGACACTACCTGTGCTCAACCAGGTGTAGGGAGTGTACTATGTGCATCTGACATAGGCAGCCCTGCAGCACCACCCTCAGTACTGGGACATCCACAAGGTAAGTGACTCACACATGCCAGTCAGGGGGGTTCACATGCCCAACAACGGTCACAGCCAGCAGGACAGGTGTAGACAAACACAAACAAAGGCTGTGCTATGGCCTCTGAATGATGCCTATGGGTAACCTCCCACCAAGCCTGCACAGACAGACTACAGCAGGTCAGGCAGTGGGATCTTAGTTATGAAGGGTAGGAAGTCAGAAACTAATATGTAGGTCAATCAACGCTAAGACCTGTAGTACACTGATATGCTTCTAGTCAGCATGATACGTTAGAATACAGAATGAAATGGAGTACCTGACATACCAGTACAGTCATAGCAAATGTGTACAAAGTGTCAGGTGTGCCCCCTCAATCCTAAGTAGAAATTTAATAACAGTCAGGTATGCCCCCCAATCCTGTGTAGAAATGTAGTAACAGTCAGGTGTGCCCCCCCCCAAGTCTGTGTAGGAATGTAGAAACAGTCAGGTGTGCCCCGCCACAACCCTATGTAGAAATATAGGAACATGTATGTGTAGGTATAATGCCAGTGGAGCACAGATACACTGAGGTGGCCAAGGTAGCAGGATAGGTTGTAGCATCTGCACAATATGCAGGTATGTGTGTGTTAGGTTGGTGTGTGTTTCATATTGTGTGAGAGTGGTCAGTATGTATGCTTGTTGAGGTAATACTTGGTGGCCATTGCCCACTACCACTGATGTCAGGGGCAACTCCTCACAACTGCAGTGCCAAACACAATACCCACCAGTATAACACAAGTTAGCAGTAAGTCATTGCAAATGTATGGTGGTAATATGTGTCACCATCTGAAAGACTGACATGGCATGGCTATTAGACTAGATATACAAGCAGTACACAAGGGAAAGTATCCTAGACATACAGTATATATTGTGCCACTGTGAAATGGACTCACCTTTGGAATAGTACAAACAGGTATGCATCACATTATCTGGTCCTGTAGTAGGGGATTCCGGTGTTGTCTGCCCAAACACTAGCAGATCACAAAGGAGGTAAGGCTGATGTATTGGGAAACAGGTGATGTACCTGCACATGCAAGCATAACTGGAATGCCCAATGCATATCTGTGGGTCAGATGCAAGTAGTATCCATAGCACACATGCACCCAGTTCACGCAAATACCGCCCACAGGTACCTCTCTGGTTGTACCCCTGCTGTGGGGAATGGGTACAATATGACCCCAGCAGTATATGGCAACAGCAAAAGAATGCAGCATGCAATGCAGGTGGCCCATTCAGGTGTGTCACCAGCTGTAGGTAGCACCCTGCCAGCATCCACACCACCGATCAAGGCTGATAGAAGGTAGTGGCATGAACACCTAGCACACCTACTCTGTCACCCCAGGGGAATATACTGTATGGCGGTCTGAGACTGAAGGACAGACAGAATGCAACGGCCTGCCACATCTGGCCAGCATCAACAGCTAATGGCCCACAGGCCTCTGCCAAGGGCCTGTGTCTCACATGTACTGCCAATGCATGTTATGTCATGGACACCCAATTAACAACACAACACACTCCACATACGCCATATGCAAGGCCATGTGGACAAACCACAGTGACATGTCCACCATGTCCCACTGCATGAACTTTCAACCAACACCGACACACAGCCGTGATGGAGTGATAACCATAGGGAAAGTATCAGAGAATGCAAGCATAATGTAAGGAAGAGGAGAGAATAACTGAGGGTGGGTGGGAGCGTGGGCATCATGGAATGTGCAAGGTCTGACACAAAGCTGTGTGCACACACTATCCCTGGGTGTAAACATATAAATGGGTGCCTACATACCTGCCCATACTCCACAATAGGGGTAATTTCCTGACTCATGGCCCCTGCCGCTGGGTAACCTGTGCAAATCTGTACAGCTGTGAGATATTGCCATGGCAATATAAGGATATACTGTCATGTTGATGGATATACATGTATGGGATCCCCTGCCAGCACTGTACCAAGGTGCTGAACCGGATACACAGACCCAGCAGCAAGTGTCTGCAGCACCCTCTCCATGATGGCATAACCTACCATGAATATGTAGGCGTCTGCCCACAATACCGTACACAGCTGCAGTCCCCTTGTCCCCCAAGACATCACTGTGCGCAGGAATGTCCACCTGACAGTACATGAGGACAGAAAACATCACAGTGTATAACAGTACACATGTCTGAATATCTCTGCTAACAGCAGTACCATGTAGCTGAAGCAGCACAGACGCAATCACCTACAGTACACACTATCCCCTGCACACTTTGTCTCCATATTGTCAAAAGATTGACGGATACCCTGCAGAAACAGTTTGCTACCTGTAGGTGTACAACACAAAGGTCTGCACTGGAATACAAACTACCTGGAATCGATCCACACATGCAATACAGAAGGTCATAGTGGGCATGCTCACACACTTGGAGAAATGAAGGCAGTGTCAGACAACAACATACTGAAAGGTCATAGTGGGCATGCTCACACACTTACACACATGAAGAGCATGTCTGCAAACAACAGTGGATCAGACATATCCTGCAGTTGCAGTTGTTGGTGCAGACACTCCTCAGCATGCACCACTCATGCTTTACATACACAGTTGATAGGAATACAGACATATATCCAAGGACAACACACTATAATAAGCCAAAAGTAAATGTACATAGATGTGTGGAAAAGAGTGACTGTGACAAGGAGCCATCCAGGCCTGTCCTACCCAGCACACAGCCAAATTGCTACAATCACATGAGTTTCATATGTCACTCACTGTAGATACTAGCCAACAGTATCTGTCAGCAGTACCGACTATGTGGTGCAAGTGCTAGCTGTAGAACATGACTGTACAAGGAAGTAGTCATCTAGCAGCTGTATACACGTACCTGTGGAATATGGCCCTCTGTGTGCCTGCATGTGATGTGTCAAGCCCTAGATGAATGGGTTATGGCCCATGCACACACACTGGCCTTCCCATAGCCCTACTATGACAAGCCTGCTGAGGTCTTCCACTGTGAAATACAGCTTTGGGAAGGTTGTAGCCCCATAATCTCTGTGACGTGTCCTATAACTGCATACTGCTGTAGTGGGATAAAATAGTAAGGTAGGAGTTCTAATCCCAGACTTGGCAAATGTGTGTGTGTGTCTCTCTGTGTAGAGAGCAATGCTTTTTAAGCTAGTCACACTCCCTACTATTCAAATGCCCTACTGTGGCAAGGCTGCTGATATCATCCACCTTGAAATACAGCTTTGGGAAGGTTGTAGCCCAGTAATCTCTGTGGCATGTCCTATAACTGCGTAGTGCTGTAGTGTGATAAAATAGTTAGGCAGGAGTTCTAATCACAGACTTTGCAACTGTGTGTGTGTGTCTATCTCTATGTAGAGAGCAATGCTTTTTAGGCTAGTCACACTCACTACACTTCATATGCCCTACTTTGACAATCCTGCTGATGTCATTCACTGTGAAATACACCCTTGGAACTTGATCCATTGTTTGAGAAACAGCATCTCAGATGGATTGGGGTTCTACCTCTAACAACATACACTGTGGAAACAGGGCGACACACAGGAGGGTGATGTGCCTGACCTGACTACAGACTGTAAGTGCTGCTATACTGCATTTGGAGTAATGTTGGTTTAACAGGGTGCGTGTGTATATGGCTGTCCTACATGTGTTAATAGCTGCCATGTCAGTGCTATGTTTATGAGGAAACACCCATCTGTAGGATATTCTGCAGACTGGGAAGTGTGTGGTACCTTTTGTTTCATGTGTTAGAGCATCTGTCTGTGAACTGCAGAAGGTAGTGTGAGGATTGCAGTCTGTAGATGGTGACAGCCATGAGAGTTACTGACTTCATATCCCTCACAGGATATATAGGTTCAAATGAAAAGAAAGAATGGCAAGACACAGCTACCTTTAAAACCTGCCTTGCAAAGAAGGCGGGTTGTATACTAAATGCTGATTGGTAGGATGTGAATTTAAAAATGTAGAGGTGCGTGATACTAATTTGTCTGATGAAGGGTTGTTGAACCCGAAAACGCTTACTACTTGGATTTTTACTGTCTGGATTTTCGTACGTTTTTATTAAAGAAGGTAACTTCGTACCTGTGACTTGCCATTCTTTCTTTTCATTTGGACGTATATTTGTTTGGTGAGACTTTGGCATCAGCACGGGACATTAAGATTTGGATTTTTGTTGTTGCGTGTTCCATTGTGCTATGCAAGCTATGGAGAATGAATTGCTTGGAGTACCTTTGAAAGGCATTCCGTATGAAGAACGCACTAGAGCTGGTTTCCTTGAGATGAGAACTGTTGATTATTTGTGTCAAAGTAATCCTTTGCTTGACCTAGGCTTTATGGTGGACAGAACTGAGCTAGGGTTCAACAAAGTTCCAGCAGCCACTGACAAGAGAATTTGAGGATCTATTACGGGACTTGAGCTATAAAACTGGCAGATTACAGAGATTGAAATGGCAGACTTTCCATTTTGAAGCCTGCCAACATTATGGTATAGTACCGCGTGGAATGAGGATCCTGTGCATGCCGACACAGGGTGACCGCTATCCTGAGCTACTTGCACAGTGGCAAACATTGAATATACAAACTAGTTTTAAATATATGGATCTAATCAATGCCTTTTTTTGCCCCCGAGATGACAACGCTGCAGAGAGAAGTTGAGGTTTTGCAATGTAAGCTGACAGAGGAGTTCAAAGAAACCAGTCATCTTACTAGATTAGAGCAATTGCAACGTACTTTGATGGATAGTAATGAAAAGCTACGTATTCAAAAAACCAGTAAGTTAAAAAGAGACTTTGAGGATTTTTCCTCAGACAATATTTTTGTCTGGCCGAGGAACAAGGGGGTCCTTCCCAATGGCAACGTCAGTGAATTGAACACGATGGGTCGACGTCAACATGAAGGCAAGGGTAGGAGGGAGTGTAGAGAGACAACCATGTTTGATGTCGTTCAACAGACACTTTGTGGAACACAAATGCATAATGCAGAGTCCTGTACCAACAATGGAGACATCCAGGTTGAGAACTCTCTGGTTGGGACCAAAGTGATGGAACAACCGGCTACACCAGCTATGGGTGTGATTTCTGCAGCATCTCCAGCTGTAATATCAATAGGGGAATTGTCAACTGAACTTAAAGAGCAGGGAGCACGCCCTAAGACTGTGCAAGGGTGACAGCATTTTTTTGAGATGCTACCAGCTCCCGTAAAGAAACGAGGAGCCTGGAAGAAATCGTTGAGCGAGGGGAGAGACCCCAACAAGAGGAGGAGAGTCTTGGAATGACTGTTAGTGACTGTTCTGGTATTGTACACAATTTATCTTCTTATACATTAATGGAAGATGAGCGATATGTTTTAAACAAAGGAATGACTTTTGTGCCTGGTAGGGCAAGTGTTTTTAATGAAGTAGTTTTGGACATTATGCTATACTGCAGAAATTTAGCTCTGAAATGCGTGTTTTACAATAATAGCAATAATGAGTATGTGAGTAGTATTACTAGAGCAGCTCTGAAACAACCTAGTACATATGTACCACCCTTTTCGCCAGCTATGAGTTTGTTCATCAGTAGCTGTGAGCGTGACCTACAAGATTACTTTGAAAAAAGGGATTTTCATAGGTTTTACAACCTTACCAAAAAACAACAAACAGCATTGAGTGATCTAAGTAATAACCACGATATAGTCATAAAAATGGCTGATAAGGGAGGAGCTGTGGTAATACTAGATACAGAGGTATACAATTCTAAATTACAGGGCTTGTTATCAGACACCAATACCTACATTCCAATAAATCCGGCTGCAATAAGAATGGTGGTGGATGGGGTACACAATGATCTAAGGAAGCTGAATTTTGAGATGATGATTAGTGATGATTTATTAAAATTTCTCATGATAGCTAAGGCAACAACTCCCATCTTTAAAGCATTGCCAAAAATTCACAAGTCACCCACTGACCCACCTTTAAGACCCATAGTCTCGGGTCGAGGGTGGGTGACTGAGAATATTTCCGTATGGCTTGAGTATACGCTAAGACCTTATGTTGAAAGGATACCTACTATATTGAAAGACACATGAGGCTTTTTACAGGTGGTAAGGAATTTTGATCAAGAACAGTCGCATGATAATATACTGTTGGTCACCTTGGATGTCCAAAGCCTATTTACTGTAATCAGCAATGATTACAGTATCAAAGCAATAGACAAGGTCTTGCGTGACATGGGTGAGGACGAAATTAAGATAACATTGATCAGGATTTTATTATCTTTAGTGTTGGAGAACAATGTGTTTATTGGGGGGCAACAGGCTTATAGACAGGCACAGGGGGTTGCTATGCGCAACCCCTGTGCAAATACTTATGCTAATTTGGTGCTTTTCTTTTGGGAAATAGAGACCATCCTCAGCAACCAAGAATGGATGAAATACATTGGAGCATATACCCGTTTTGTGGACGATGTGTTTATTTTTTGGCGAGGTAGTGTCACAATGCTGTATAAATTTCTTGAGTTTTTGCACTCCACAACTTCTTTCTTTAGGTTTACTCTTGATTACTCTCATATACAGATTGATTTTCTAGATGTGAGGATAAAACATACCTCAGAAGGTTTTTCATCCAGTATATTCAAAAAGGAATGTTGGAAAAATCATTTACTATCCTTTGATAGTATGCACCCCGGATATATGTTTCCAAACATAGTTCGAAGTCAGATGTGTAGAACATCCAGGTTATGCCTGGAGGATGACCAATATGTTAGGGAAGTTGAGGGGTTGAAGACCTGTTTCAATGTAAGAGGTTATGATGAACGGATGGTTAAACGAATAGCTGATAGCAATTATGCAAAGAGAGCTGATAGATTTAAACCGTGGTTGAAATATGACCAAGAGTCGGAGGAAGCATCACAGATCAAACAGGACAGATCTAGTAACATCAGGCTATATTTTACATATAGTAGCAATATTGTTGATATTAAGAATATAGTGAGCAAAAATTGGAATATTTTAAGGAGTGATGGTAAACTACGAGATTTGGTAGGACCAGGACCGAATTTTGGATATAGGCGAAACAAAGATTTAAAGGATCTATTATGTGGGGAAAAATGTATCAATAGTTTGAGACCTTTAAAGATCACTGTAGGTACGGTACCATGTGGCAATTGCAAAGCCTGCAACAGTATAAACAAAGTTCTGACTTTTGTACATCCAGTGAATGGTCAGGTCTTTAATTTCAAGGCAAGGGCCACATGTAGAACAGCTAATGTGGTATATTTGGCAGAATGTACACAATGTTCGGGTTTCTATGTGGGGATGACAAACAACATGCTAAAGGTTAGGATACTACAACATTTATCATCCATCAGAAATAAGGACATGCACAACGCCCTATATAGACACATAGAGGCCAATCCATCACACACTTTCTTATTTAAAGCTGTGGTCAATGTAAGGTTAGGCAATAGAGGTGGGGATATAAAGTTACTCAAAGAATCTCTGGAGTCTAAATGGATCATTGAACTTTTGTCACATAGGAGCCCTGGCTTAAATGAGATGGTACCTTTAAAACCTGCCTTGCAAAGAAGGCGGGTTGTATACTAAATGCTGATTGGTAGGATGTGAATTTAAAAATGTACAGGTGTGTGATACTAATTTGTCTGATGAAGGGTTGTTGAACCCGAAAGCGCTTACTACTTGGATTTTTACTGTCTGGATTTTCGTACGTTTTTATTAAAGAAGGTAACTTCGTAGCTGTGTCTTGCCATTCTTTCTTTTCATTTGGACGTATATTTGTTTGGTGAGACTTTGGCATCAGCACGGGACATTAAGATTAGGATATATAGGTTCATAGGTTCATAGGTAGGTACTAGGCTATCTGCCCGAAGGCATTTATAAGCCTTGCCAGAATGTGTTGGCTTTCGCCGCCCCCTTAGATTATTTCCCTGTGCCTCTGTCCAGCAGAGCCACTGAAGTGATCCCCGGGGTAAACTTTCTGTTTCCCATCCACTCGTCAAGGTTTCTCTTGAGGAGTGCTAGGGAGGAGCTCTGCCTAATGTAGATTGGAATCTTGTTACAAAGCATGGGAAGTCTCTGGGACAGGACTCTATCCTTCCAGCACATCCTATTTATTGTTGTGGTGAGGTTTAGATCCCTAGAGCATGTGGCTCGAGGGGATAAGGTTTTCTTTAGGTGTAGCATGTCCATCAATTCTGGGTTGGACATGGCATCATATGTCAGGCAGAGATCACCTCTGAGCAGGCGGTATGCAACCGAGTACAGCTGGAGTTTCTTCAGTTGAGCTGTATAGGGCATCTGTTTGAGGCCAGTGATCCTCTTGGTGAGGTACTACTGTGGTCTTTCTAGCTGTTGCAGGTGTCTTGTAAGGTACATCCCAAATGGGGCATTGTACTCTATGATGGGTCTGATGAGTGATGAGTAGAGGGGCACAATGGCCTTTTTTGATGTGGATGCAAACCCTTTTGTGATTAGGTGGGCCACATAGAAGGATTTTCTAACCACTTTGGCAATGTGATTATCAAAGGAGAGATGACTATCTACTTGGGTCCCCAGATCCCTAATTAGGTTTTCTGTATTTAGAGGACTACCACATATGTGGTAGTTTGGGGGTACTTTGTTATTTCCAAAGGGAATAACTATGTACTTTTCAGAATTTAGCTTGAGGCCATGATTTTGACACCAGGTATCCGTCTCAGTGAGACCCTTTTGGAGGATGTCTGTGTCAGCTGGTGAGTCAATTATAGCACCTAGTTTGCAGTCATCTGCAAACTTGGTCAGCCATAGTCCTTCTGTGCTTGTCTGTACCACTGAGAAGTATATGCTGAACAGGAGGGGTCCTAGGACTGAGCCCTGCGGAATGCCACTTGTAACCGGTTTAGAGTCAGACATAGCTCCCGCAGCTCTCCCCATGTGGGTTCTGTCCATGAGCCAATTGGCAACCCATCTTGTGACATAGGGGTTTATGTTCAGGCTGGTGAGCTTGTCTATAATACCAGAATGGGGAATGGTGTCAAAGGCCTTTGCGAGGTCTAGGTAGGCTGTGTGTACCACCTTTCCCTCATCTGTAGCCTTGGTACCTGTCTCAAAGAAGTCCACCAGGTTTAGGAGGCATGATCTGCCCTTAATAAAGCTGAACTGGGTAGGGTCCAGTGTTTGGAGGTTCGCAATGTCTCTGTTAATGAGTTCCATGATGATGCGCTCCATAGCCTTGCAGACCAAGCTAGTCAGGCTTATAGGGCGATAGTTCCCGGGGTCTGTTGTGACTCCACCTTTGTGGAGCGGAATAACTGTTGCTGTGCACCACTCTATGGGTACATAGCCTGTGGAGAGGCTGAGTTTGAACAGTGTGTTTAGGTGAGGGGTTAATTCATCTTTGCGCTCATGTAGGATGCAGCCTGGGGCACCATCCAGTCCCATTAATGCTGTGTTTTTAGCTTTGGAGAGGGCTATTTTAACCTGAGTGTCTGTGATTTCAGGGTTCTACATTCTTTTGGTATGGTTATGGGCCCTTTTGGGCGTGAGAGGGGGGTGAAGTTTGCACTGAACCTGTCTGCCAGAATGCTGGCAATATCGGTTGGTTCAGTGTATTTTGTGCCATTCTGCACTAACTCCAAGCAGATCTAAGCATTGCCACTTAGACTCTTGACATAGCTAAAGAATGCCTTGTGGTTATCTTTGGAGTCCTTGGCAAGTTTCTTGCAAAGCTCGCCTTGAACGATTTTATGAAGGATCGTAGTTTCTTGCTGATACTGATCAGGGATTTCTTCCTTCTTGGGATTTTACTCTTTTCTGTACTAGTTTCCTCCTTCTATTGTATAGTTTGTTTATGGCAGGGGTCCACCAAACTGGTTTCCTTTTCTTGGAGGATTGAGTCTTGGTTTTGCTTGGGATAGCATGATCCATGCATTCTTGGAGGTGCCCATAGAATGCATTAGTAAAGGATTTTGCAGCTTGGACAGCATTATAGTTTAGCATGGGGGCCTTGAAACTTTCCACCTCTGTCTTAAGTAACGTGAAGTTTGCTTTTGAAAAGTTTTCACGGTGGTTTCCTTGTCTGGGGGTGGGGGCGGAATGTGGATATCCAAAGCGATTTGTTTATGGTCAGATCTAACCAGCACGGGTTTGATCTCCAGTGTGGAACACCAGTTGCCCATGTTGGTGATGACCAGGTTCAATATGTTGTCACCTCTGGTGGGAGTGTTGACCAGTTGTTCCAGGGCATTTGAGTGTATAAATTCTAGGAAATGTTGGGCAAGGGAGTTAGTACTTGAGTAGTTCTCCCAGTTAATGTTTGGGTATTTGAAATCACCCAATATTAGGGTGTTTGGTAGGACCTTTATGTTACCCAATGTTTCCAGAAATGTGGAATGGGGGTCCTGGGACATGGTGGGTGATCTGTAGCAAGCTACAATTTGAATTCTAGTTTTGCCCATTGTTAGTTGCACATGGATAATGTCTGAAGCATCGTGCTGTGCCACTAAACTGGAGGTGTGGGCATCCTTGATGCATATGGATACTCCCCCGCCTTTTGTATTTTAGTCCGGGTTCTCTGGCTGAAATGTATCATATGAGTTGTAGCCTGGTAGTGCTGGGGTGCTCTCTGTAGCCTTAAGCCAGGTTTCTGTTACTGCACATATATCGATTTTCTCCATACTGAGGAGTGCCTCGAGTGCGTGCATTTTGAGGTCTAAACTTCTGGCATTGAGTAGTATTCCCCTCAGATTTCTGTTACTTGTGCTATTTGCGGTAGTGGGTTTGTCTTTTGAGCCTTGCCTAAAAAAGGCAATATGGGGGTGGTAAGAGCCTTGGCCAGTATTTGAAAGCCTAAGGGTGACAGGTGCAAGCCATCTCTAGGAAAGCAGCATGGCTTATCGAGCATGTCATCCCAGGCAGACAGACACTGGATCCCCTTTGAATGAAACCAGAAACTTGGCTAATTGTTGAAATTGATAATTTTTTCTTTATACCGTGGTATCATTCTTGGTGAGGGCAGGATGCTACTCAGGGTCAGGGTCATACCGGCCTGGGCTACATGATCAGAGAGCTCTTCCATGACTATTTCCAGGTAGTCCAGGGAGGTACAGCTCAGGTCATTCACACCAACATGGACAATGATAGAGTTGTATTTGTACTTGTTCTGGAGTGACCTAAGTGCTTGTGTTATGTGGTGGATCCTGGCACCGGTCAGGCAGCTAACAGTAACCTTCTCCTTATTCAGCCTAGTGAGTGGGACATCAGTGTTCCTGACTATAGAGTCACCTATTACTAGTATGTTGGGTATGTTATTTTGCCTTGAGGCCTGTGATTGCGTGGCACACTGGTTTTGTGAAGTATGTGTTTCATGGTTTGTGTTGGGGGGGTGAAGGTTGCTTGGATGTCTGCTTTGGAGGGCTCTTTTGCTTCTGCAGATTTTTATTTAGAGCCTCTGAGTATGTTTTTGTGTATTTACTTGTTTTTTTTTACCGGTGCTGGTTTAATGGGTCTGTGTGAGACTGGTGGTGTGATGCCAGTATTTCCTTTCTCCTCTTGACTGTCTGATCCAGTCTTGAGTTGAGACAGCTTAGCCTCCAGTTTGGCTGTATAATTGCATTTCTCACATGTATTAGTGTTTGGTGGTAGGAGGAGAGGGTTGTCTGTGTACATGAGGCAGATGTCACATTGCCTCAAAATGCCCAGATTCACTGGTTGGACTGGAGAGTACACTTGAAACTACCTTTTGGACATGCCTGGATAGGTACAGTAAACTCTTTTACTGAATGGCTGGTAAGGTCGAATAGAGAGCCTTGTCCTTCTGTAGTGCTACGGTTTATTAGTGCTTGCTATGAGATTTGAGCAAGTGCTGGGCTGAGAAATGAATGGCTTGAGTGCTTAAGTTGAAAGTTTGTTTAGTTCCAAGGGAAAAATTGAAGAGGAGACTTTGTGGAGCCAGGAATAGTTATACCCTAGCTAACCGGTGCTGCCCGGCGTGCAAAACTGGGCAAATGCAATTTTTATAGCAGGGAAATGAAAGAGATAGAAATTAGCCCAAAATGACCAATATACTACTACTTTCTGACCTGAAACCACTCCTCCAGGGACAGATAGGCTGCTCAAAGCTCCCATCTCTGACAGGTGAACAGAGAAACTTCCTTCTATCCAAGTAAGGTATGGGCAAACACAGAGATCTGTAACACAGCCCTGAATTCAGCACTAATCTGAAAACTGGACTATACTAGCCTAGAAAGGTGGGAAACAATTTTATATATATATATATATATATATATATATATATATATATATATATATATATATATATATTTTTTTTTTATTCAGAAAATAAAGTAGATAAAATCAAAAAACACTTTAAATGCGCATAAAAAGATGCTTATTGTTATATATCTCAGTTCAGAGTTGTAGTCAATGCCCCTAGTAATAAAGTAGGAAGAAACACAAATACAATAAAAGCAGATGAATAAAGTGCAATTTTTTTTTTGCATGCTTTTTTATATGTTGCAACAAACCCTGTTACAGCAGTAAATGTATGAGGGAATCACAGCAACATGTCAATACTGGCAATGTGTATGTGCCTCCAGCCATAACTCTTGTCACTCTTTGTATATATCATGCAGTAAGAGGTGTATATGTGGTGTACACTATAATTAGTGTCATCATATCTGATAACAAGCCAATGAGATAGCAGACTGCTACACGTGTTATGTGTAGTAGGGGTTACAATTTATGACATAACCTGGACATTCTGTGGTTGGGTGTACAGTACTGAGGTCTGTGTACTCATGGTGATTCTTGACACTGTGCCTATTGTTCATATGTACTTTGGCCTGTGTACAGACTGTGGTAGATGTCATTGTTCGTGGTCCTGCTCTATCTGATGTTACATGCTGCTCCGCTGTATGTTACCCTATTGGCTTACACATTTGTAGGGCCATACACACACATGTCCCATTCCACAGACAGGCTTCGGAAAACACTTTGGAGTGGCCCAGTGTATGTAGGGTTAGTGTGTGAGTGGCACATATGAGGATGGTGTTGCACAGATAGTCCATATACTGTAATATTACGCTAGCTTACCATATGTTGCTGTGGCTGTGTTCACATTGGTTGTGGTTATGCACTTTCATACAGGTGTATCATACTCTGTGCTGTGACATGCCTGTAGAGCCTGCTATACATGCTGGTACATGTGCATTCCCCCATAGGAAGTGTAGGCCAGTGTTGAGCCAGTCTGCCTGTAGCCTGCACAGTGCGTTGTTACATGCCTAGCAGCTTAGTGTACTTGCCCAGTGAGATGTCATGTCCAGATACTTGCCAGATGTACTGCTGCTGGGCAACCATAACAGTCATGTATGTCAGACAGAGCAGTGGGATGCTGTACAGATGTATGTCAATATCTAGTGGCTAGTATGTGGCCATAGCACTTTCGTACCAGCAGTTATCATGTGTCAGGACAGACATGGGTGTTTGAATGCATAACCTATGGGGGCAAATGTCTATCAGTAGTTACGTGTTATACCCATCTACATGGCTGTTAACATCTACATTGTCAGACTTGGTCCACATATCTTGCACTAAGGGGTTCTGTGTATACCTCTGGACTGTCCAGAGTGTGTTAGACGGTCCACATATATTGGCCAATATCTCTGCTGTAGTCCACAGGAGTATTACATGCTAGTAGTGATACTGTCCTATGATGTCCTTAGGATGTCTTTCAGTAGCCAGTGGCGCACATGATAAAAGCAGATGTGACCACCCACACACACCATGTCTACACTACCTTAAGGTATCTGGATGTACATTACCATGCAATCCACCTTGGGTAAATGCAGGCCTACCACCTCCTACCATACAGACTGTTCTGTCTATCAGTGTGTGCTTGTGATGGTGCCATTTATGCCGTGTTATGTAACAGTTACATCCCATTGTGTCAACTGAGTTCTTTACCCCCTGGGGACTGTGTACAGAGTGTAGATAGAGGCTGCTGAACTATACATCTGCATTATTTACTGTTGATTGTTTGGTATCCTGTGGCCCAGTCTGCCTTTACTATTGTACTACTTGAACGCCTTGGCCTGGACAGCAACATTTGGAAACCTTTCCAGACTACTGTATTAGTATAACTGTTTCACAGTTGCATTACTCTGTTTATATGGATGTCAGTGTCTAAACAGCTATGTGACATGGCATATACAACTTTAATAGTACACAAATAAAGCTTCCCCATTAATGCAAACCTGTGTGTGGTGTTATATCCTTTGACCTCTCTGTGGGTATATGTTGCAGGCAACAATTGTCATTTGTATGAGTGGCTCATAGTGTCCAGTCGTTAAGGTGGTAACTGTAGGTATAGTGGCTGTTCCATATTGTGTGCACCTTCTACATATGTATCTTACTATACATATCTATGCGTGTGTATGTGTAGTTACATATATATCTATATATATGTATACATATATATATGTATATCTGTATCTGCATATATGTGTCTGTATATATATGTATCCTAGGGATGTTGATAGCTTCCACATTGTACATTCCCAATGGGAGCCAGACTGTACTGCATAATATGTTACTGATACCAGCCTGGCATCATACAAGTGGGATGGAGTACTGTAAACATCTTGTGCCCATGTTGTGTCAGGGCCTGGTTATGGGATCTGCAACAATTGGTAGTGTATTGCAGGGTAGACGTGTTTGGCTGTGGGGGGGTATACCTATTCGTACAAGCCATATGTCGATTGGGGCCTCTCAACCCCATTAACGGTGCATGCGGACATATATATTTTTGTTATGTTTCCATTGTTATCTACAGATGTATGCCCGTATATACCTATATAAATATATATATATATATATATATCTGCTTGCATATATATAACTTGCTGCATATATATATATATATATATAGACATATAGATGTAGACATATATATCTATAGATGTATGGATTTGTATGTATATATGTTTATATATATATATATATATATATATATATATATATATATATATATATATATACACACACACACACACACACACACACACACACACATATATAGATATGTTTTATCTGTTTAGATATTAATATATATACACACGCACATATATCTACATGTTGGAATACATTCCCTGTACTGTTGAATGACTGGGCTGGATGATATGTTTTTATAAACATCAGGGTTATGTATATTTGACATGGCTTAGTGGTAAATCACTTTAGGTATGGTGTGCAGGGTCCTGAATTTGAGCCTTGTAGAGGCTGTTTATTTTGTTGCTGGGCAGTTGGATGCAGACTGATTAAGGCACTTTTGAGCAGTTGTAAGTGGGTTTGTGTGGGTTTGCACGAAGGTAAGCACTGCTAATTTCCGGTTACAGTTTCTTATACTCAGTTAGCTTCTAAATTGCTTAACCTGTGTAGACATTGCTTACCCCTGAGCAAACAGGTTTAAACCCATTTACTGCTGCTTAAAAGTGCTTACTCCCGCTTACCCCCTTACTTGTTGTTGTTGTATCTTTCAGCTTTCTTACCCCCTTGCTAAATTCTTTAAAAGAAAAGAAAAAGCATTGATAGGAAAGTGGTGAAAAAGGGGCACAAAGAGGGAAAGACAGTAGGGAAAATAGCTAGGGATGTGCAGGAAGAGTGTGGGGAAGGTCTATAGCTGCCCATTTCTTCTACAGCAACAGCTGTGCATATAAACTGAATTTGGAGGTAGATTTGGGCACTCAAACCCCTGGGAGAGGGGTGAGGACAACAATAATAAGTTGTGATGCCATTTAGACCTGATTACATGTGTCCAGTGGACATGTGTACGAAATGGACAGCTATGTATGGGGCGAGATTTCTTTTGGAAACAGATTGCCCTTTTTTCTTTTGTTTTTTAGGTGAGAGTGGGATGTTGGGGAGGGATAGTAGGTATATTTGGGGAGGTAGGTTGGGTAGGTTAACAGAAAAGGCAAACAAGATGCATACAGGGGCAGTATGTGACATGTGGTGGGTAAACACCTTGATGGGAAGGGGTGTTGGGAAATCAGAAGCCCATGAGCCCCCTAGTGGAAACAGTGTGACTGAGGTCCCCACCATGGGCAGTCACCACTGCACCTTTACAGCCCCGAAGGTGGCTGTGCTGGGAGCTGAGTCGCAGAGCCAGCCTGAACCTCTAGTCATGACACATGGCTCTCGAGCTGGTGTAGCAGATCGCCAAGCTGCTGGTTGAGCTCGCTACGCACCACAACCCAGACCTGGCGATGGGTGACAGGTTCCTGTCTGCACCCACTCCCGGGGGGGAGGCAAGCCCCATCCTCTGAGGAGGTTCCACCCGAAGGTGGTGCAGGACCAACGGACAGGGAGGTCCCGGGTTGGGACCCAGACATGCTTGTGCCCGGTGCCATGGCCAGCTGAGGTAGGACAGGTGGGTCCGCTGGGACCGGCCTTCCCAAACATGCTATAGTGTTTAGAGTTTATCATCATATTTGGGTTAGTAATAGTCAACACATTCCAGGGTTAGGTATAACAGCATGCATAGATATTCCCATTAACCCAGACACCAGATATGGAACAGGTGCATAGCAAACAGAACACATACATATATGGGACCACAGTGGTATTAAGAACAGCATGCAGGCACATTGATGGCACCATGTCACCAATGTTGGAATAATGCAATATAGCACATGCATGGGAACAATTAAAATATTTATCAAACAATAGGGCATTATCAGAACATTGGAGTCATTACATACTGGTTGGGGTGGGTATGTTGTTTATTGTTGGAGATATGGTGGGGGGAGAGAAAGATGTCATTTAACAACTAGTATATTCCTGTAGTCTACATTACTTTCCTAGTCAGTGCTGTTATCTGTACCTTACATGTCTTACTACACTACCTAATAGCCTTAGTTTGGACAGTGATATGGCTGTCGTCATCATTATACATTAACTGGTTTTACCTGCAGTATGCACCTCTTACCTGGTATACCTGTGGAGGGAATGTATGTTAATACTAACTAACTGTTTCTACACATACTTCCAGATTCCGGGTTGATGTTGTGCACATAGCAATCCAACTCTTTCAGCACAGACTCTAGCCATATGTTGACCACATGCAGGTGTACCGGGACAGATCTGGAATATTGCCCTCTTCAACCTTTAGTGACTTGACACACACATATACATGCTTTCCTACACAGTTATATTATGTAGCACAGTGTGGGTGACAGTGATCAGTGATACTTTATTATTCAGAGAAACTGCAACACTCACAATTCCCTACAATACCAGAGTAAACAGTACCAGTACAGGGTATAATGTTTTTTATTTCTCAGCACAGTGTTCATATCCGACGTACCTGTGGGAGCAATGTTTGTTAGCACTACCTGAATGTTGCCACACAAAGTTCCAGATTACACATTAGTATTGTGCACTGTGCACATACATTTCATTCTGTTACTGTACACACTCTGGTCACAGCTTGACAACATGGGGGTATAGATAGGACATACTTGGCTTATTACTCTCCTAACAGTTTTGGGAGCTGCTACAATGATAGGTTTGTTCACATAGATGTTGGACAATCACTTGTATTCCCTGTTTGCTGGCTAAACATCTGGGATCATCCCAGACTTACCAGGGGGACAAGGGGACATGCAGCAGATATGGGCCCATATACTGGACATTCTGGTCTCATCTGTACAGTTGTGGGGTATGATTCTGTATGCAGCCTACTTCCACTACTAAGGTTCAGTCCATGGCTATGTCTGCTACAACTTAAACACTGTCCATCAGAGTTGTCTGTGCTTTATAGATATTGCTGTATATCTCCTATCTGCTTTCTGTCTTATAATTCTCCTGTGCTTTTCCATTCTGACCTTATATTATAACACTCTTATACAGATTTCCTAGACAGTTATATTTTGTAGGATAGCGTGGGTGACAGTGATGAGTAATACCTCATTATTCAGAGCAACTGCATCACTCACAGTGCCATACAGAATCAATGTAAACAGTACCAGTACAGGGCATCATTCTTGTATTTCTGGGCACAGTGTTGGTTTCTGACAGACCTGTGGAAGAAATGTTTGTTAGCACTACCTGATTGTTGCCACATACAGTACCAGATTCCACATTACTGTTATGCTCATCTCACTCTGTTACTGTACACACTCTGGTCACTGCTTGACAAGATGGGGGTGTAAATGGAACATACCTGGTTTCTTAGTCTCATAAGGTTTTGGGGAGTTGCTAATGTGTCAGCTTTGTTCTCATAGATGTGTGTCAATCAATTGTATTTCCTGTTTGCTGCCTGTATGTCTGGGATCATCCCACTGATTTCCCAAGGTGACAGGTTGATAGACAACAGATATGGACCACTTTACTGGACATTCTGGACATATCTGTACAGTCGTGGGGTATGATTCTGTATGCAAACTACTACCACTGGCAGGATTCGAACCATGGCTGTATGTGCTAAAAAAACAACAGTTCACATCTCAGTTGCATGTGCTATTTGGGTTTTGTTGTCTACATTTTCCTTGTTTTCTATGTGTCTCTCAGTTGTACTAAATGGCCTCTGGGGATTACACCAGCCATATACAGGCATTCCTACACATTCTATTTATGGTGCATGGTGTGGGTAATGCTTAATACAACAGTGCTATTACATGATTGCAAATCTACATTACCATATGATACCAGAGTATACACATGCAGTCCAGCAGTTAGACCTTTATTGTCAGGCTATTACGCTTTTATTTACATACAAACTATATGAGACTCTTCCTGCCATATTCTCTGGTGTATACAGTACTTGCCTTAAACAATTCAGGTTTTATACAGGCAATTAATTTCCTAATACTTTTATATTTATTTCCAATGACAGTAAATGCGAGAGTATTACTGACCTGCCTCGCATCTCAACCTCTCCAGGCGACTACCATGGGCCTCCTGGTTTGCGGCCCACTCACTTACAGTTGTGGAGGACATGAGCAATATTTAGCCATACCTATCCATGATATACATGAGCTGGCAATTAATACACACATAGTGGGGAGATACACACAGCTGGTACAGCCCCTGCAGATGTTCTTCGTGTTTCACTGTTGCAGTCATAACTGTAGGGTGTTCCTGCCAGCAAGCAGCCCGAGGTCGGCCAGAATTCCAAAGTCTGGGTCCGGCGTCGGCTGTACCAGCAAGTACCCTGACGTCAGAATGCAGAGGTATAAAGCCGTCAGCCGACGCCATCTTCTCCAGTCTTTCTTGCCGTGCGGTGGAAAGCAGCTCGCAAGTTGTTGGTTGGCGCATTCAGGACAACGTGCTTTGATTGTCGTCGGTCCGAAGTTCTTACTTCTCTTCTCAAGCTAAGTACCCCGTTGGGGAATCTTTTTCTTGTTCCTCCGATGTCAGAAAAAGTCAATAATTGTATATCGTGTGGAAAACAAATACCTCATAAAGATTTCCACTCTTACTGTCTACCTTGCTTAGGCCCTGACCACAACGTTTCTTGCTGTCTGTTCTGTGCCAGGTTTAATTCACGCACTATCAAGCATAGGTATGATTGGGCCTTGAATGCGCCAACCAACAACTTGCGAGCTGCTTTCCACCGCACGGCAAGAAAGACTGGAGAAGATGGCGTCGGCTGACGGCTTTATACCTCTGAGTTCTGACGTCAGGGTACTTGCTGGTACAGCCGACGCCGGACCCAGACTTTGGAATTCTGGCCAACCTCGGGCTGCCTGCCGGCAGGAACACCCTACAGTTATGACTGCAACAGTGAAACACGAAGAACATCTGCAGGGGCTGTACCAGCTGTGTGTATCTCCCCACTATGTGTGTATTAATTGCCAGCTCATGTATATCATGGATAGGTATGGCTAAATATTGCTCATGTCCTCCACAACTGTAAGTGAGTGGGCCGCAAACCTCTTCAAGAGGAACCTTGACGTTTGGATGGGAGAAAGGAAATTCACCCCAGGGATCACGTCAGTCACCCTGCTAGACAGGGGTCCAGGAAAGTAAATAATGTGGGAAGAAATAGCCAGGGAATTGTTATGGCTAGGCTTGTATAGGCCCTAGGGCTGATAGCCTAGTACCAACCTATGAACCTATGAATTATTTCGGTAGGCGATTCAATTACAGGATGTCGTCAGATACCTTACCGACAACCGGAATTCAAAAGAAACGCAAGGACAAGGACAGGCCTCCGAGGTCCAAACAGGATACGTTGCAGCCGGAGCCAGCTTCGGGTTCGGCAGTCGTCAGTGAGGCACTTTTGCAGCCCCTGTCATCCGCCACTTCGGAACCGATGGCCGACACGGATTCCCATGGGGAGCTATCTAGGCCTACTATTTTATCTGCTGCAGGACCTTCGGACGTCGCTCCTTCAGATGGGTCCGGAACCGCTGTGCAGGTACTGGCTTCTGAGGGGGTTTTCAGGCCTACTCATATCACTATTTCTTCAAAGGCAAAGTCAAAGACTCCTGTGAAGCCAAGGGTTTCTTTTCAAGTTGCTTCGGATACAGCTCCCAAGACCCAGAAGCAATTGCTATGGATGGCTGAGGATTTGCTTACAATGATTAGGGGTTCTCACCCTCCTCCTGAGAAAAGGCCTAGACAGGATTTACCTTATGATTCCTCTGATCAGGCTTCTGTGTCCTCTGTTTCTTCCTCTGACCAGGATTATTCTTTTCCTCCTTATGAGGATTCTGATGCAGAGGACTCTATACCCTCTGCCTCTCCCCCTGAAGATTTCTCTTTTGGGGAAACCTTACATGAGATGAGAGAGCATTTTCATTGGGAAGGTCATGATTACTCTGCTTCTAAGAAGAGACTTAGGGAATTTCTCCTTCTCCCTCAACACAGGCCTTTGGCTATTCCTCCTGTACTTGATATTGTGGATGATGCTTTCTCTGAAGCTAATTTGAATCCTGATTCCTTACCACCTGCCCCTTCTAAGTCTGATAGATTTTACAGAATCCCTGATTCCCATCAATTCTTATTTAAGAACCCTTCTGCAGATCCTGAAACTATTTCTCAGAGTTCTAAGGCTGTTAAGGTGGCTTCATCTAAAAATCCTATTCCCTCTGAAAAGGATTCTCGAGCTTTGGACAGGTGGGGAAAAAAGGTTTATACTTCTGCTACTCTTTCCATTAGAGCTTTAAATTGCCAGTTTCACATGTTTAAGTATCAGCAATTTCTTTTGTCTGTTTTAAAGCAAAGGCTTTCTACCTTTCCTGCATGTGCAGAGGACAAGGAATTGCAGGATGTATTGCATGCCACTGAGCAAGTTAGCAAACATAGTTTACATTGTGGTTTTGATGCCTTGGAAGCTTCTTGCAGGGCCGCAGCTTCTGGTACTGTTATCAGGAGACATGCTTGGCTTCATGAACAGAATTTTCCTGAGCAGGTTAAGGCTAAACTGTTAGATGCCCCTGTTCAGCATGATGTTTTATTTGGATCCAAGGCTGAGGAGGTTATTAAAAAGATGGAAGAAAAAGCTAAATCTATGCAGACTCTAAAAGATTTCTTACAGGTTCAGCCTCCTAGATTTTCTAGGAATTGGCCCTCCAAAACTTGGTCCTTTCCCACGTCTGACAGGCCTCAAAGGGGAAGATATAGACGCCCCAGGGGTCGAGCTCAGGCACAGGCCTCTTACAGGTCCAGACAATGGACTGCTTCATCACCTAGAAGGGGTAAAGACAGATCTCAATCACAAAGGAAGCAGACCCAATGACTCCTTCTGCTGGGCTACAGGTCCTCTTTGCGTGGATGCCCCTCTCGGAGGAAAACTTTCTCTTTTCTACCAAAATTGGACTCAGATTACCCAGGACAAATGGGTTTTGAATGTGATTTTAACAGGTTACAAATTCCACTTTCATACTCTGCCAAGGTCTATCGGTTGGCCAGATCTGCAAAAACATCAATGGTCAGAGGCCTTAAATCAAGTGGACGCCTTATTGGCCATGAGAGCCATAGAGCCTGTTCCACTTACAGAGATGGGAAAAGGTTTTTACTCAAGACTATTTCTGGTTCCAAGAAAGCAAAATTCATGGAGACCGATTCTGGACCTTTCAGTATTAAACACCTTCCTGAAAATTCCAAAATTCAAGATGCTTACTTTACAACAACTTCTGCCAATGCTCTCCCAGGATGCTTGGATGGTGACATTGGACTTGAAAGAAGCCTACCTGCACATTCCCATCAGGCAGGAACGCAGGAAATTCCTCAGGTTCATGGCAGGTTCGAGGCACTTTCAATTCTCTGTACTGCCCTTTGGTTTATCTACTGCGCCCAGAGTCTTTACCAAGTGCCTGGCTCCAGTAGTAGCTTATTGCAGACTCCAGGGGATTCAAATTTACCCCTACCTGGACGACTGCCTGATTCAGGCGGACAGCAAAGACCTTTTACTTCAGCATCTGCATTTTGTTCAACGTCTTCTCCTCATACTGGGATTTTCAGTGAACACAAAAAAGTCACATTTGATCCCCTCTCAACAAATGATCTTTTTGGGAACTCTTCTAGACACAAACTTACAAAGGGCCTTCCTCACTCCAGAAAAACAATTTCAGCTGGCCTCAATTTTCAAAACTTTGGCTACTTTAACTCAGCTCACTGCAAGGAAATTCCTGCAGGCATTGGGCTACATGGCTTCTTGCATCCTGTTGATTCCAAATGCAAGGCTTCACATGAGAAAACTTCAATGGCACCTAAAGAGTGTATGGTCACAGCATTGCCACAGTCTGGACACAATGATTCCACTGATTCCCTGCCTCCAGAAGGAGTTCCTTTGGTGGTCCAGGGCTTGTACTTTAAACGAAGGGAAGCCCTTCCGTCTGCCTCAACCCTCTCAGACCATAACCACGGACACTTCGGATTATGCTTGGGGAGCTCATTTTCTAAATCTTTGCCAGCAGGGTTCTTGGACAAAGAAGCATCTAGCCTGGCACATCAACTTGAAGGAAATGGCAGTTCACAATGCTCTTCTAGCCTTCCAAAATCATCTAAATCCGGGGCCTCTTCTGATTCGGACAGACAATACCAGAGTCATGTGGTACATAAACAAGCAAGGGGGCTCTCATTCTTACCCCCTATGCAGACTAGCCATGAATTTATGGGACACGGCTTTGAATCTGAATCTGCATCTTCAAGCTCAATTCATTCCAGGAAAACAGAATCTCTTAGCAGACAGCCTAAGCAGAAACCTTTTGGATCCTCACGAATGGATGCTGGACCCCAGCCTTTTCAGCAAGATTACTGAAGTTTGGGGTTGTCCTCAGATAGATCTGTTTGCATCCCATCTCAATCATCAGTTGCCTCTCTTTTGCACCAGGTCCTTCCACAAAACAGCTTGGAAAGTGGATGCCCTGTCATTCAGCTGGAGGAACCTTTCGGGATATGCCTTCCCTCCTCTTCCCCTTCTTCCTCGAGTATTACTAAAAATAAAACAGGACAAGCCCAAGATAATCATTCTCATAGCTCCAAATTGGCCTCAGCAGTTTTGGTATCCAACTTTAAAACACCTGTTCTTGGAACCTCCTTGGATTCTACCTCTGAATCCTTCTCTTCTGTCCCAGCATCAGGGTCAGATGCTACACCCTCATATCAAGACCCTATGTCTGGCAGCGTGGCTCTTCAAGGGCCATTGATAGGTTCATAGGTTCATACTAGGCTATCTGCCCAAGGGCATTTATAAGCCTAGCCCAGAGTTTTGTGGCTTTCGCCACCCCTTTAGTTTGAAGGAAACTATGCCCATTATTTTGCTGTGCCTCTGTCAAGCAGTGACACTGAGGTAATCCCTGGGGTATATCTGCGATCTCCCATCCATTGGTCAAGATTTCTCTTGAACAAGGCCAGCGAGGTGCTCTGCCTCACATGTACCGGGATTTTGTTCCACAGCATAGGGAGTCTCTGGGTGATGAATCTGTCCCTCCAGCACATCCTATTAATAACCGTGTCAAGGTTTAAGTCTCCGCCCTTGTAGTTCTGAGGGATCTTGATTTTTTGAGGTCAAGCATGTTCATCAAATCTGGGTTAGACATGGACTTGTATGTCAGGCACAGGTCACCTCTGAGCAAGTGGTAGCGACTGAATAGAGCTGGAGTTCTTTCAGTCGGGCAGCATAAGACATATTTTTGAGACCCTTTATCCTTTTGGTGAGGAACTTTTGGGGCCTTTCCAGCTGCTGCAGGTGTCGGGTCAGATACATTCCGAATGGGGCATTGTACTCAATCATTGGTCTGATGAGTGATGAGTACAGGGGGATGATGACCTCCCTTGATCTAGATGTGAATCCCTTCATGATCAGGTGGGCAATGTAGAAGGTCTTCCTAACTATTTTAGCAACGTGAGTGTCAAACGAAAGGTTACTGTCAACCTGGGTCCTCAGATCCCTGATAACTTCTTCTGTGCTCAGTGGATTGCCACCTATATGGTAGCTAGGGGTAACCTTGTTTTTCCCGAAGAGTATGACTATGCATTTCTTGGCGTTTAACTTTAGGCCATGGCTCTGGCACCAGTTATCTGTTTCTGTGAGACCCTTCTGAAGGATATCTGTGTCAGATATGTTCTCGACTATGGCGCCCAGTTTG
Source organism: Protopterus annectens (assembly GCF_019279795.1). Classification (NCBI taxonomy): domain Eukaryota; kingdom Metazoa; phylum Chordata; order Ceratodontiformes; family Protopteridae; genus Protopterus; species Protopterus annectens. The sequence goes on along the minus strand of NC_056740.1, from coordinate 25,446,651 downwards.
CAGTCATCTGCAAACTTTGTCAGCCATAACCCTCCTGTGTTTGCTTGTACTTCAGAAAAGTAGATGCCGAACAAGAGTGGGCCCAGGACTGAGCCCTGTGGGACACCACTTGTGACAGGCTTTGAGTCTGACATGGCGCCTCTTCCCAAACAAGTTTTGGATGTTCTTTTAGAAGCTAGACGACCTAGCACTAGGAAATCTTATGCTTCTAAATGGAAAAGATTTCATATTTGGATGCAGGAACGAGGTTCTAACCCTTTGTTGCCTGATATTTCCTCTATTTTACTTTACCTCTCAGACCTTCTGCTTAAAGGTCTCTCTTTTTCATCCATCAAAATTCATGCTTCTGCTATCTCAGCTCATTTCAACACTGATCCTCCCATCTTTTCTCATCAATTGGTGAGGCAATTTTTGAGAGGGGCTAAGAATTTAAGGCCTCCCAGAACTCCTCCTGTTCCTGCTTGGGATCTTAATTATGTCTTGGAGAAACTTACTTTGCCTCCTTTTGAGCCTGCTGCGGCTTCAGATATCAAGTTTTTATCCTGGAAGACAGCTATTTTGTTAGCATTGACTTCTGCCAGAAGGGTTTCAGAGTTGCAAGCTCTCATGGCTGTGGAGCCATATATTATTTTCCACCAAGACAGAGTTTCCTTGAGGACCAATCCTACATTTATGCCTAAGGTGATTTCAAAGGTGGCTCTAAATCAAACTATTCACCTTCCTACCTTCTTTCCTAATCCTCAAAATAAAGGGGAAAGGATTTTATATTCATTGGACGTACACAGACAGCTACGATTTTACCTGGACAAGACTAAAGATTTCAGAAAATCTGATCAATTGCTTATTTCTTATGCCTCCAGTTCTCTGGGTAAGACTATTTCTAAACAAACCATTTCCAAATGGATTGCTCATGGAATAAGGTTTTGTTACTCTCACTATGGGAAACAGATTCCAGGTACTGTTAGAAGTCATTCTACTAGAGCAGCTGCCACTTCAGCAGCTTTTCTTAGAGGGGTTCCTACCAAAGATATTTTGGAAGCTGCCACTTGGAGTTCAGTGCATACTTTTTCCAAGCACTATAACCTCCCTCTGTATTCTAAGTCTAGGGCAGGCTTTGCTTCTGCTGTTTTGCAGGGTCTTCTTGCTGCCCCTACTTCTGCATAACCTCCTCCCTCTTCCACTGCTTTGGGATTCCACCCTACAGTTATGACTGCAACAGTGAAACACGAAGAACATAGTACAGTTGTGTACACCTACCATAAATGTAGATGTTCGAGTGTCTTCACTGTTGCAGTCAGTGTTTCCCTCCCACCTATCCCCTCTTTTTCTTGTTTGTTCCCTCTTCCACTTCTTTTGTGGTGTATTTGTGTTTCCTTTTTGGACACCTTTTGGTTTACTGGGGACTTCTGACATCTGGGGCAAGAAAGGCTGGAGAAGATGGCGTCAGCTGATGGCTTTATACCTCTGCGTTCTGACGTCAGGGTACTTGCTGGTACAGCCGACGCCGGACCCAGACTTTGGAATTCTGGCCGACCTCGGGCTGCCTGCCGGCAGGAACACCCTACAGTTATGACTGCAACAGTGAAGACACTCGAACATCTACATTTATGGTAGGTGTACACAACTGTACTTTCTAGCCTGTTGGATCCACTGGTCCAAGAGGTCCACCTTATGCCGCTTCAGGTCGGCATAGTGATGCCTGACCTGCTCACCAGTTTGGGGTGTGCCAGTGGCACTGGTGAGGTCACGGGAGAGATGGTCCCAGGCTGTCACCTTATATTGGGAACCCTGGTACTGTCCCTGCAGCAGTCTCTGGTCATGGTCTTTGACAAGGAGTCCTGCCATGACTCTGGACTCCTGGATGCACCAGAGCTGCACCTGAAAGTGCACACCCTCTCCCCTTCCTGACACAGTGCTTGCAATGGAAGTTACAACCAGTTATGAGATGTATTCCCACCTCTTGGGTTTAAGTAGGGCCGATTTCCCACACTTTTTTGTGACTGGCCAGTTTTGAATAGGCTACGCTCTGGGCAAACCTGCTTACCTAAGGTTGGCATTGTTTAAAGGGATATAACACTGAGCACATTGAGTTATCTGGCCTCCAAATTGCTTACACCTCCTAAGCTGGCCTGTGCAATGCTTTGCATTGCTTACATTTGACTTTGCATTATATTTACTTTTTGGCATTAATTTATTATTCATTACATCTTATATAAATTCCTGGTATCCATGATTCATGTGTATGTACACTGTATGGGGTCTTTGTGTTTTATTGGGGACTTTAACACTCTTTTACAATTACACCTGACTTCTGGGCTTACTGCTATACTCCAGTTCACATATTTATGTTATGTAGTGGGTTATGGAACATATGTCTGTATACTGATTCCTTTCTCAGGTTGAGTTTGAATTTACTATAGTGAAGACTTGTTTGCTGATACCTCATTCTTCTGTACTGCTGCGATGGCTTTGTGGTTAACTACTGTGACTATGGTGTATAGGGTCCTAGGATCAAGACCTGCGAGGCTGTTTATTTTGTTGATGAGCAGAACAAGGGCCATTGGATACAGAGTGATTAAGGCACTTTTCAGCATTTGTAAGCGGGTTTGCATGGGTTTGCGCTAGGATAAGCAATGCAAACCTCCGGTTACATAAGCTTACAGAGAGTTAGCTTCAGAATTTCTTAATCTGTGTGCACATTGCTTAAACTCACTTAATAGTGATTAAATATGCTTACTACTGATTATTGGTGCTTAAACCTGCTTACTAGTGCTTTATTCATTATGACACTGACACCTCACATATGCATTTCCTGCAGTACTCCAGTTCATAAATATATGTTATTTAGTGGGTTATGCAATGAAAATACTGGTCATGATGTGCTTTGCCATGGAAAATGGTATGTGCTGCAGTGGGACTCGAACCAGGAATGCCTGCTCATAAGGCAAATGCTCTGCCCACTACACTATTGCTATGCTGCTTCATATGCATATATCATCCTTGTTATCCTCTTCAGCCATTTAAGATGTATTAACCATAGCTATGTGATGGGCACAGCCATGCACCTACGGTTAGCTTTAATGGGATTTTTAAAAAAATAAAAAAAGGTTTGTTTATTTTATTTGTATTTACTTGCTGTTGTACACCAGGGGAATGTTGGTGAGGATATGTGGACACCTATGAGCGGTCTCACTCATTTCTTAGCCCTTTCTGCTGTTCTTCATTGCAGGGGCATGTATATTCTGAGAGCTTTGCTCTCAGACACACCCCCTGCACTCTTACACACTCCGTGTAAGATTAGGAGCTCAGGCAGCGTGCCCCATTAATATGCATGGTGCGCTGCCGTCCTGCTCCTAAACGGCTGCCTATGTGCAGGACTAGGCTAGTCCTGGATGGAAGAATAGTAAATCCGGGGGACTATCTTTCACTTTTTTGTATAGAGTTTTGTGAATCAGTGTTCAGTGCAGTTCATTATCGTGAGCCATTATTAGCCTTTCATGTTTTAATTCAAATTCATTTCTCCTCAGCTATTCATGCATCAAAACTTGATCATCACATGGTTCCTCCATTAATTATCAGTACTTATCACTATAATTCTAATTGTTTTTCTTTTATTATTCTGGTAAGAACTGTACTTTCTGTTTTTGTTTATATCTGGGTTGATAGAGTAAGTATTAGTGCTAGGCTAGCTGCCCTTGTGGGCCATTTTAAGCCTAGACTGTTTCTCTTTTTGTGCTTGAAATAACCCATCCCATTTGGTTACAGATTGGCCTTACCCATCCCATTGTCGATAATTATATATTACCCCTAATAAGAATAACTGGGATAACACCATAGCAAATCTGAGGATTCAAGTACTGCTGTTAGCTTGCAGTTATCTGCAAAACAGTTAGCCAGAGCACTTTGGTATTGGCTTTTACTTCAGAAATGTAGATCTCAAACAGGAGAGATCCCAGCACAGAACCACAGGTATCTCCACTGTGTTTTTGTGAAACTTCCCCTATATTGATTATCTGCATCCTATCTGTAAGTCAGTTGGCAATCCAGCAGGTGACATAGGGGTTTATTTCCAGTTTATTTAGCTTTTCTACTTTGCTTAAGTGGGGAATTGTGTCAGAAACTTTGGCCAGGTGGAGGTATGCATTATGTACCCTTTTGCCTTCATCCATTGCTTTGGGACTTTTTCAAAAAAAAAAAAAAATTAAACAAGTAGAGTAGTCATGACCTGCCCTTGACAAATCTAAACTGAGGTGGATGCAGCCTTTGGAGGTTCCTTATGTCCTGATTGATTAATTACATGATAAGTCTGTCTACGGCTTTGCATATGAGATTGATTAGACTTATGGGTGTGTAATTGCCTGGGTAGGTCTGCTCGTATACAAGGGAATGACTGTAACTGTTCTCCTTTTCCTTGGTACAAAACCTGTATGGAGGCTGAGGGTGTGACTAAATCATGCTTCATGCTATTTAAGATGCATCCAGGGATATTGTCAGTACCCATCAATTTTGTATTTTTAGCTTTTGATAGCACTTTTAGGACTTGATCAAGCCAATTTCAGATATATCTTGAGGGGTAGATGAAGATGGAGGGGAGGGGAGGGGAGAGAGGGGTAAAGTTAGAGCTAAATTTATCTGCAAGTAAATTCACTGTATCTTCAGGCTCAGTGTAGGTAACATCATTCACAATCAGCTCATTGCATTGCAGTTTTGTGCTTTTGAGATGACAAAATAACCAAGAATTGCCTTGTGATTATCTTTGCCTTGTGTAGCTCTTTGAGCCTCAAACTTAGCTATGATGGATTTCATTAAGTTCTTGAGCTGTTTATTTCAGTGACAAGGGCTCTAACATTTTAGGAAACACTTTTCTTACTTTTGGTCAAAATACTTTTCCTTTTATTATAAAACTTGTTGATAATTATGGTTTTGCCGTGTGGGTTTGTTTTTGGGGTTTGCCCTGCATTTATTCCTACGGTGTACAGCTGCATCTATACAGCTGTTTACATGCTGGTATAGTGTGCTGGTGTACATTACTGTGGATTCAATTAATTGGGTTGATTTTCATATCTGCCTCTTTCATAAATGCCTTGCTACTTTGAGCAAGATTGTCATTTTATACTAGCTGTCTTCATGGTTTAGTCTTTTATTCTGTTTGGATCTGATGATGTCAACAAATGTGTGTGCAGTCCAACAAATGTTGACCTATACATATAGTCAGTTTCAAGGAATCTCACACCTCCTTCAGCCTGAGGAATACATAATATTATGAGTGTATTTTGTAGATTGTATGATAGGCTTGAAGGAGTCTTCGTTTTTATATCCAAGTATGCCAGTGTATTTTGGAGCTAGTTGGTTACACCAAAGCTGTAGCCAGGAGAGCAAGCTGATGCATAGTATGAACTTTATTCTTAGAAGGCTAAACTGTTTTCAGTATTAGTTTCAGTCAACTAAAAAATTCCTTATTAAGGTTTGTTGTCATCTGTTTGTGCTGTATCATTGACCCTTTTGTTCGTAGATATGTGTATACATCATCTTGTTCCAGTTCTTGATGATTCAGTTGCCTTGCTGTAAATGTTAATTTTGCTCATTTGTGGAGGCCAAATATCATCCTATCATTCTCAACATTTGAAAATATTTTAACTTCTTGCTAATGCACTTTCAGTTCTTTTTCAGGTCTGAATGTTGGAGATGAAATGGATGCACCATCCAGTGCCTCTAATGGGGATACACCACAATGGTATTTTCTTATGTCAGTAACACATTGTAGTGCCATACCTATGCCATGAGTTCAGGGATGCTCCATAGTGACATTTATCATCCAAAGGAACACATGGCATACAAGCTTTGTCTGTTTACATTCTTTGTGTAGCTCATGTCTCTCAACCTCTTAGTGCAAGAAATCTGGACAAAGCCTGACATAATGGGGGGCAAAGGCCCAAAATAGGGACAGATTTTAAATATTGCTCTTATAAACTTAGAAAGTTGCTAGAGTAACAGGGTTTGTGTTAACACACATTTTCTGAAAGATTTAAAATTTGCATCCCAACTGTATGTCATTATTTAGTGACTTTGATACTCAGATCATCCCAGTAATTTGCCAGAAAAAACACACATTTTATGAGGAAAAGACCAAAATATGAATCAAAAGTCTGGACATTCTGCAAAAATCTGGACAGTTGAGAGGTATGGACTGTAGCTGTTATCTGCACTACTGTTGCATCGCAGGGAAATGAGACTGTTATATATTAGTAGGGTTTCATGTGGCTGCTTTCACAGGTGTTAAAGTTATGGAGTCCTCCACAACAGAACATGGCATGCCTGATGTCAGTGCTACATCAGACATGGATGATGATGGCAACATTACAGTAGTGGTCTCAAAGTTTGTCTTTTTCCAGGTGTTGCTGTCAAGACCATTCCAAAGCCAGGGACATTCATGATCTGCATTGTTCCCACCCGAGATCCCACAACAGCTGCCACACATATACACAAATTGCAACCACATCTGTAGGAGCTGTGTCCTTTGAACTCATTCTGAGCAAGTACCCACTACTACTGGACACTTTCCCTCTCAGGAAACGCTACCCTTCACTACTCAGTATACCCAGCTCCTCCTAATTTCCTGTTTGTATCACACACTCCAGTGCACATCTTTAGTTCCTCCTTTCTACCACTGTCCTTGTTGCTGTTTCCAGTCACTGTGTCACTTCCCATTTGTCACATGATGACACCAGTGCCCTGCACTTACTGCTGTATTATATGGGTAGCTGATGTCTGATGCACAGCGTGGTGAGTCAGTACACTGTACAGCATAGCTTAGATGTGGTATTGTATACATTAGTTTTAATCTTTGTTGTGATTAATCTGGCACATAGTTGTGGAACAGACACTGCCTGTTTGCCAGTGCCACAGAGCATTGCACCCCCCTTTATCTTGTATGGTCTTTCCTTGCATCTAGTTCCTGTGACAGCTGATTTTCTGGTACCCCCTCCTCCACTGTCTGTGGTCTGCCTGGTCGTCCTTTATTAGCAATCCTTTGCCCTGTCTGTATACTGCCATGTTGTACAGAATTGACAGAGCTAATATCTTACTGCAGGTCACTGGAGCTTAAAGTAGTGTGGTACCAGAGGACTCTAGAAAGTGAAATAAGCTTTCAGCAGTCCAAACACATGCTTGATGATGTTGTGGGTCTGTAACTTTGTAGTGTTGTATTGCATCTTAGTCATGCCCTGAGGGTTGCATATTGGTGTCATGAGGCACAGCTGCAGGACATATCTAGCATCGCCAATAGGATGTCCCTGTGATAAATTACTCTGCACAAAGCAGCAGAGAGACAAAAGAGAGACTTTGGAGTGATTAAGTATCATTTTTCTGCATTTTCTTGCTGCCTTTAGCTAATTCCACCTAAAATGCCGATTTTCTAGAGTTTCTGTGAATTAAAAGGCTTGTTTCAGCTACATATTGTACTTATTTTACTGCCTGCACTTTAACAAAGTCATTTTTGTGTTTAAATTACCTGTTTAACTGTTGTAGGCTACACACTCAAGTGTGATAGCCAGTTCTGTGCATTTAGAGTGTTTTTTTGATTGTATCTCCTTTATTTTCTGAAAAAAATAAAAACAAAAAAAGATATATATATATATATATATATATATATATATATATATATATATACTTGTTTTCTCACCTTTCTAAGCTAGTATAGTCCAGTTTTCAGGTTAGTGCTGAATTCAGGGCTGTGTTACAAGTTTCTGTGTTTGCCCATACTTTACTTGGCTAGAAGGAAGTTTCTCTGTTCACTGTGAGAGAGGGAGCTTTGGGCAGCCTATCTGTCCCTGGAGGAGTGGTTTCAGCCCAGAAATTAGTAGTTTATTGGCCATTTTTGGGCTAATTTCTATCTCTTTCATTTCCCTGGTATAAAACCCGCATTTGTGCTGTTTTGAGCGCCGGCCAGCGCTGGTTAGCTAGGGTATAACTATTCCCGGCTCCACAAAGTGTACTCTTCAATTTTTCCCTTGGAACTAGACAAACTTTCAACTTAAGCACTCAAACCATACACTTCTCATACCGGCACTTGCTCAAAACACATAGCAAGCACTAATAAACCTTAGCACTAGACCCCCCCCCTATACTGTAGAGAAGGACAAGGCTCTGTATTCGACCTTACCAGCCAATCAGTAAAACAGTTCACTGTACGTATCCAGGCATGTCCAAAGGGCAGTTTCAGGTGTACTCTCCGGTCCAACCGGTGAATCTGGGCATTTTGAGGCAATGTTACAATTGCCTCATGTACACAGACAGCCCTCTCCTCCTTCCAACAAACACTAATACATGTGAAAGATGCAATTATACAGCCAAACTGGAGGCTAAGCTCTCTGAACCCAAGACTGGACCAGGCAGTCAAGAGGAGAAGGGAATTACTTGCATCACACCACCAGTCTCACATAGACCTATGAAACCAGCACCGGCAAAAAACACACATAAATACATGAAAACATACTCGGAGGCTCTAAATAAAAATCTGCAGAAGCAACAGAGACATCCAAAGCAGACATCCACCACCCCCAACACAAACCATGAAACACATACTTCACAAAACCAGCGTGCCACACAATCACAGCCCTTAAGGCAAAATAACATACCCAACACACTAGTAATAGGTGACTCTGTAGTCAGGCACACTGATATCCCACTCACTAGGCTGAACAAGAAGAAGGTTACTGTTAGCTGCCTGTTGGGTGCCAGGATCCGCCACATAACACAAGCACTCAGGTCACTCCAGAACAAGTACAAATATGACTCTGTCATTGTCCATGTTGGTGTGAATGACCTGAGCCATATCTCCCTGGACTACATGAAAAGAGACATGGAGGAGCTCTCTGATCACGTAGCCCAGGCCGGTATGACCCTGAGTAGCATCCTGCCCTCACCAAGAATGATACCACAGTATAGAGAAAAAATTATCAATTTCAACAATTGGCTAAGCTTCTGGTGTCATTCAAAGGGGATCCAGTGTCTGTCAGCCTGGGATGACATGCTCAACAAGCCATGCTGCTTTGCTAGAGACGGCCTGCACCTGTCACCCTTAGGCTTTTGAATACTGGCCAAGTCTCTTGCCACCCCCATAATGCCTTTTTCAGGCAAAGCTCAAAAGAGAAACCCACCGCCGTAAATAGCACAAGTAACAAAAAACTGAGGGTAATGCTACTCAATGCCAGAAGTCTAAACCTCAAAATGCATGCACTCGAGGCACTCCTCAGTATGGAGAAAATCGATATATGTGCAGTAACAGAAACCTGGTTTAAGGCTCCAGAGAGCACCCCAGCACTACCACTCAGACTTGCCTAAGAGCTTTAGACACTTTGTGGCAGTTTCAACTTTTATGAATCCTCATGCCAGGGTATATATGCGGGCAGCCCACTGAGCAGTTCAAGTCCAGAGATCTCAACATCTTGACCTCATGTCTTTTTCTAGTTTGACTCTTCAGTTCCTGTCACATGCATTTACAGTAGTGGTCAGAATTAAACAACATAGAGTTAGGAGGCCTCTTTCTCCTTTAGATACTTCTAGTCACAATCACCACATGTACAGCTGCTATAGGGTGAGAGGGAGACAGACCATCCAGGATGCCGGGTACCCTCAGGAATCTCACCTTCTCATCACTGTTTTGGAAATGAGAGTGGTTCTGTTAACCTTGTCATCATTTCAGGACTCCTTACCTTAGGGGATGGAGTAGTCATCTGCATCCAGTTATACAACATGGCAGAAAACAGGAAATAATGCAGTCATATGAGTATGGAATGGCTGTGCACCGTCAACTTGTAGTACTTTAGTAGTGACCCACTTTCTAAAGGAAGCTAATTATCTGGTGGCAAGATTTAGAAGGTCTTTTTTCTTGAATTGTAAATCATCTGTGAGGCACTATGGTATGTGTTCACTTTGCTTGTCTGATAAATGCTGAATATTTAAATTTCTTCTCTATGAGTGTGTAGGTGGTAGGGGTCAAGCCTGTCATACCTCTCAAATGACTAAACTGACTCCTTGTGATTTTCCACATTTTCTCTGATGAAAAGATTCATCTAAAAAGTCAAACTTCGTAGAACCAAGGTCATTCTTATTGCTCCCTTCCAGCACAGGAAGACATGGTTTCTTCCTCTGAGCTTATTTCTGTGGCAGAAATCCTTCTATGAATATTAAGACATTATCCTTTCATACAAAAGGCACATGTCATCCTCATCTTTGCACTTTACCTGGCTTCAGTTCTCTTTATAGCGAAGTCCTACCTTTTCTGAAGGGGTAGTATCCATCGACACTTCTTCTCAGAGGCCATCTATCCAAATTAAACCATTTTCTATTTTGATATCTAACAAATGAGTAGATCCCTTTATAGCCCATGATGTTTATCATAATATTTAGTCTTGCAGCCCTCACTTTCTGGCATTCATGCCTGCAGATAGCCTGACTGACCCACCCAATTTCCAGATCTCTACCTTCTCTTCTGGGCATCGACCAACACCCTGTCACCACTAGACTATGTCAGTGGTGTAAGAGATTTATCATTCACTGTCATTTTCAGAACTTACTTGCCATGCAGAATCATGTACCACATGTTTATTGTTATTGTTAATTCATTGGTCAGCCTTGGGGATTCTTATAATTTCTTAAATAGTACTTGATATTAGCAAATCTCTGATTCTGGTACAGAAATATTTATCAAAGTAAATAATTGTAGCACTTCTGTGAAACAAATTCCCCAGAAGGATTTTCATTCTTTATATTTCTGTTTCCTCAGCCCAGAACATGAAGTGGACTGTTATCTACATTGTCAGATAGTTTTACCCTAAGGGTAACTTGTAAGAGATGTATGTAACTGGTTCTGAGCCACAGTGGTGGCATCCAAGACTTCTGAAAACTTCCTGCCAAAAAAAAAAGGAGACGTGGAAGAAGTGTCAGGAGACCTAGAACATCCAGATGAATGACTCAGTCTTCATGAGTCTAGAGATTCTGGACATAGGGTGGCACGTTTGCAGCTCCTGCCCATATATTTAATTTCATCCAAGATCTCAACCACTCTGCAGGCTGCCATGCCTTTGGCATCTCGCATACCCTCCAAGATCAATGACTCTACATCTCCTGATACCAAGGGCCCATTGTTGTTGTAGGCTTGTATCCTGATTACCAAAAGAGATGGTGGTATCCCCATAGTATTTGCCTGTGAGGAGTTTCTTGTGGTCTGGATCACATTCTTGTCCCCTGCTCATGACTTGAGGCTTCCAGGAAGGTTTTATTTGAATCTGTGAGATACAAGACATCAAAGAACAACCAATGCCAGACAGCTTTCCTCAGCCTATGTCAGCAGGATTCCATTCCCTCTTCTTCCCAGGCTTTCACTGAGCAACTCATCCACATGGCTCAGGATGTTGTTTCTTTTCTTAAACTTAAACAGCCAGTACTGGAACTACCTGAGGTATCTGGAGCCCCTTCTGATAACAGAAGTGTATAACCTGCAGTAGAGGATTCTGATTCCCAGGACTCTGAAGTGGATAAACTGGCTTATATCAGCCAGATCCCATCTACTGCTGTATATGAATCAGACATAATTAGGAAGTAGCATTAATTGTTAAAATTATTTAAACTCCCATCTGAAACACACTAATTCAGGTATACAGTGTTACCTTATTCTGTACTTCAGGGTCACTCATAGAATAAGGATCTGCAATTCAGCATTTGGGGTTTCTGTACTCTTGAGGTGTTATCCCTTAGAGTAGAAGTTAAACTGAGATCCCAGTTATCTGAGCTGATGGTAATTTAGAGAATGTTAAATACTTAACAAAGGAACAGTATAAGAAAATGTATTACATAAAACATATTACAGCATAAGACTGTTATTTTAGAAATCCGGAAAACACCAAACGCTCAAAGGAAACCAATAAACTCGAAACAAGCAGGATAGATGAACGGAAAGCTCCAAACGTTATATCCACAACAGTTTATTCCACAATCACGTAAACAGCCTCCACATATTGGAGGGACAATCGCGTAAGCTGATTGGTCAGCTTACGGAGTTAATAGATTTGCTAACTCCGTTGTGTCAGTCGCTTATGGTTAAACGTAATGCCAACGCGTGTGCCGAACCAGAATGGACCGAAGGGTCTGGGCATAACAAAACTAAAAGGAAAAGGACTAGTGGTGAGCAAATGGCGCCAAACATTGAAAATAGCGAACCGAATGGTAGCGGTTTTAACCCTGCAGCAACGCCACTTATTTTCGGGATTACAGCAAGACACAACAGCAGAGGAAGTTCGCTGGGAGCTGACAACACTAGTAATTGTGTTCAGCCTTCTGTGGGGAAGGCATTGGAAGGTACTGTTACAAATTTGACTGTAAGAAACAATATTAATGAATGGTTACACAAACCTTATCCATTCAATTTCGAATTAAAGCGCAACGTTAACTTGCCTGATGGCGAGTCATATGCTGTAAAGATGGACAAACTTCATAAGTTAATGTTAAAGTTTAAGACCTTAAATATAGAAAATGATTATTTGCATGAGTGCATAAAAAGGAAAATAGTCCCTAAGGGACTAAGGGTATGGAAATACCCGAACAATGTGCAGTTAGGCTCAGATTTTCATAAAGAATTATTAGATGTTTTTAATGATTGTGGCTTAGAAATTTTAAAGTTGGTTATTAAAGAAAATATGAGGGTGCAAGAGACATTAAAAGGAGAGATTGATGTGCTAGACACTAATATTAAAAATGACTTAATGCATTGGATTAGGGATGAGAGTGAGAGATATTATAAAGTTAGGGATGATATTGACTTTAAATGCAATGAGCTGATACAAAGAAAGATGAATAAACTTAAAAGGGATATAGAAGAATATAATAATGACCAGAGTTATCCCAAGCCTCCTTATACTAAATGGGAAAATCAGGGTGACAAAAGTATAAGGAATAATAAAGACCAGTATAACACTTCTAGGAGCAATGGGGAAGTGGGAAGAGAATGGAATGGTCTTGATTATAATGCAGAATTTCCCCCTTTGGATAGAGGGGATAGAAGTATAGGTTATCAAAATAATCGGGATTTTCAGAGAAGGGGGGAGAAGGGGGAGAGGGAGGTTTTAGATAAGTCACACCCACCCCCCACATTGGATAACAGTGAAACTCTTAGCATTGGTCCTAAATTCACTTATAATGATTTTTCTATACATAATTATAGTGGTATTCTTATTATTAATGAACATTTTGAACTATTAAGTAAGGGATTGAAGTTTTTTCCCTACAAGAAAGGGGATATAGTCAAAACCATTATTGATATGAAAATATGTATGAGAAAATTAAATTTAAAAACTATTATGAATGGGTATTCTACTCCTCGGGACTCAGGTCTGGCCCGTCATTCTATTTTTAACCCCCCCTTGCATCCGCAGATTAAAAACCTTGAGTTGGTTTTGGAAAAAGAAATTAGAAGATTGTATAATCAAGGTTTTCATAAAACTAATCTTACTAAAGATGAATATCAGATTTTGAACATGTTAAGAAATGATTCTGATATTAGAATTATGAAACTGGATAAGGGGGGGGGTATAGTTATAAAGGATAATATTATGTATGAGGGTAAAATGAACTGCATTTTGAGAGACAAAACAAAATATGCTTGTGTTTCTATAAATGAGGTGAATGTGGCGTACCACAAAATAGACCTAAACTTGAGGGATATGTTGTTCGAAGGTATTATTAGTAAAAAAACATATGAATATTTACAAGTGGGGAAACCAAGGATACAAATTATCTTTGGAATACCCAAGGTGCACAAAAGTATAGAGGATCCCCCATTTAGGCCAATAGTCTCCTCTGAAGGTTCTAAAACTCTCCCCTTGGCCAAATATGTTGATTTAAAAGTAAAACATATATGTACAAATAATAAATATATATTAAAAGACTCTTGGGATCTTTTAATGAATATTACCCCTGAACTGTATAGGGAAGGATTAATCTTTATAACTATTGATATTATAGACCTTTTCTCATGTATACCCTATGGAGAGGGCATAAATATGTTCGAGGAAGCAATTTATGAAGATAAGAATCTGACCCAGTTAGATAAAATAACTGTTATGAGTTTAGTGGATATGGTATTGAAAAATAATTTTTTGATGTTTAATGAAGAATATTACCAACAAGTACAAGGGGTTGCTATGGAGGCAGCGTGTGCACCCATATTTGCAAACCTTGTACTGGCAAAATGGGAAGAAAAGTATATACTACATTCTGAATTTAGTAAATATTGGATATTATACTGCCGTTTCCTAGATGATATAGTCATTTTTTGGACTGGAGATATAGATAAATTTGAAAAGTTTTTTGAGTATATAAATACTACCACCAGCTTTCTGAAATTTACCTATACCACCTCCTTTGATTCATTAAAATACTTGGATGTGGAGATTTATAAACATAATAATTCATTTGAATCAAAAATTTATAGGAAAAATACCTTTTGTAATTCTTTCTTACATTTTAGTAGTGCACACCCCTCACATTGCAAAAAGAACATAGTGAAGGGGCAGTTTGTGAGGGGTTGTCGCATGACGAGTCTAAATGAAGATTTCATTATAGAATGTAATATCTTGGAAAAAATCTTCCAAGAAAGGGGATATCCTATTGATTTTGTAGAGAATATCAGAAAGGAGGTGGAGATAGGGAGAGCTACAAAATTTAAACCTATCAAAGGAAGTGGTGAAACAATAGTGGAAACAAATAGTATTATAAATAATAGGGAAACTGACGGTATCTTTGAACAAGCTATGATTGTAGAATATAACACCTCGAATATTAAATTAAGAGAAATGTTTACTAAGGAATGGAACACTTTTGTATCATATACAGATATTAACAATATTAAAAATATTGTTCCAAAAGTAGTATATAGAAACTCATTAAATATGAAGCAATTATTAGAGTCTAACAAGATTAAGAATAAATTCAGTGGCTGTGGCACAATTGGGGGAGTGAGGAGAAAGGGAACATACAGATGTGGCCATTGTAAACAGTGTGAATATATAGTGGATAATAGTGAGGTATATTTGAGTAGTAGGGGAATAACTATTAAAAATAATGGATATTATAACTGTGGCACCCAGGGTTTGATTGCCTTATGTAGAAAATGCAGTACATTTTACATAGGGAAGACAGAAAGAGTCCTGAGGAGGAGAATATATGAACATACATACGAAATATCAAAACAAAAAGAAACAAATGCCCTATTTAAGCATACAAGAGAATGTATTGGTTCTAAATTTTCCTTTTTTATAATAGAGCAAGTAAAAAAGGAAATAAGAGGAGGATTATGGGAAGAATGGCTAGAGTATAGGGAGTTGTGGTGGCAAATCAAGTTAGAAGCCACAAGAAGCCCTGGTCTAAATGAATATATTTCACTAACCCCAGTATTAAAGTTAAAAGCTGGGAAGGTGTAATATAAGTAGTTGAACACTAGAGGGAATCAACTCTCCATTTATATAGGGATTGACCAGAAAAGTTTTTCATGCACTGCATTTCCTATTCAAAGTTATGTTAAGCACCAAGTAATTATTTATATATACATTTGGAAAAGATTTATGTGATCATATAATATATATCTATATAATTTTATATTTTCAAAGCAATTTTAATTATTTAATTTAAATGGTTTTGTTTTTTGTGTTATTGAGGAATGTTTTTAGAAGTAATTAAATATTAATGAGATGATGAGATGAGCCTAATCTGATTTGACATTGTAAGATGCACTTTAATATTACAGGTAAATTAATGTTTTTAAAAAAGTATTTAATCAAATTTCAACAGATGTTCTGTGTTTTATCTGATGAAGTCCAACAGATAGAGTGGACGAAAACGCAGCATTTTTAAGAGCGTAAATGTGGAGGCTGTTTACGTGATTGTGGAATAAACTGTTGTGGATATAACGTTTGGAGCTTTCCGTTCATCTATCCTGCTTGTTTCGAGTGTATTATTTTAGAAATCCATTGTAATAGCAAAATTATTGTAATTTCCATTACATACTTTTATGATTCCACATTTCTATACAATTTTTGACTTAACATATGTACTTTTTAACAAATATTTATTTCAATGTGGTATTTACTTTTAGTAAACCATACAAACATTCCAAACACACCAAAATATAACTGAGAAAAATAACTTCCTGTGTATTAGTTTTAATACTCTGCTCTATTTTAATATGCCATAACCCACACTTTCATAAAAAAATTCTTTTTTTTCTGCCAAGGGAAGCTTTTTTGTGTACTTGGATACATCAAAAATTCTTTCCTCTACATATTCTTTAATTTATGATTTTTGTACATCATATGCCCTTCCCTCCCCATTTCTGTTCTGCCCATGCATACATGTTTTGCTTCCTATATAAACATGTCACCATTTTCATTTATTAATTTTTTAATGATCTTGACCCCACATGAATATCTATCTTCCCCTCGACAGCCCTATAGATCCATCCATTTCTCTTTACGGTGAGAGCCTATCTACTAATTTGCTCCCCATCAGAATCAGGGTACTGTTTTTGCCACCTAGTTGCAGGTAGAGCATTTTGGCCCATTTATTCTCCTTAGTGGTGAGAATCAGACCTTCATGAGTGACACCATTATACTCTGTGAAGTGAGAGTTTTTTGCTTTATGTACCTAATTCCCTCCTCTTGGCAGCTATGACTTCTGCAATCCCTGATTGAGGGGGTACATTCATGGTTTCCCCTCTGCCATACCGACTGCTGTCTCTGCAACACCATACCTCTCACTCATGTCAGCACTGCAGAGGACTGGACCACTACCTTCCCCACGGGATCGATAAACTGGCATCAGCTGATTACTCTGCACTCCCCCACCTGCTTCCTCCAGCTGTCAAGCCACTATTTGAAAAGAGGTTACCTGGGTCATTTTCAGGGCTTTATCCCTTTATACCACCGAGCAAGGCTTTATTTATCACTTTCTACATTTTTTTCTTAGTTGTGTCCTCCCTTCATGGGCATATATGAGAATATACCGTCATTTTTCTATTACACATTTTCCCTCCAGCTTATTGATTTTTTTTTTTACTATTTCCTGTACCTGTAAATTGTCCCAAGAGTCTTCAGTTATCCTGTTTTCCTGTATCATTCCCATTCTTTCTGCCTTCTCTTATACCATTCTTGACATCTTTCTTTATAAAGTTAATCTGACCTATCCCTCTTTTGCTTTTTTCTGTACCACAATAGCTCCCAGGCCTAACTACCCAACCAACTACCATTTAATTTATAATAAATACCCCTTTTAAGTGGTTTATTCTGTTTGCCTAAGTACCATACAGCATGTCTTAACACTTTTGTTTTCATTCTTATAAATAAAAGAAAAATAGCTGCATAAGTAAAACAAAGAAGTAAACATATTCTCAGCTGTGTTGTTTTTCCCTTACCATCCTGACACCTTGCTTATATATTGTTTCCTTTTATCTAAGTTTAAAGCACCATCACTATTACTGTACATTAGATTCAACATGCTTGTTTATTCTTGGTAGAAATATACACTCCATGTTTTCTACCTTTTTCTAAAATTATATACATACCATCTGTTTACTTTGTATTTTGTTTTGTATGCTAACTTTCACTTAAAGTTTGAAGTACCCCTTCCTTTCCATCTACCATTAAACTAATCTCTGAATACCTGGTTACATAGAGATACTGTGTACCTAAACTTATAAGGCATTCCAGGTACCTTGCTACTGACCTCTAAAGTCTTATGAATTGGCTCAGTGGGAGGATGGTGCTAGTTCAGAAAAAAAAAATTGTCTAATTCAGTCCTAGCTCTTTGTGATGATGTTCATTAACACATTCTTTGCATCCTTATTAGGATCTAACACATAAGGCCAGATTCCAAAAGAGTTGCTCTCAGTGTAAGTCTGCCCTGATTCTGAAAGACCTGCTCTCGGTGAAGGTGACTTACTTCAGTGTAAGGCCTGTCTGTAAACAGGCTTACACCAGGTGCTGGATTCCAAAAGACCTGCTGTTAGCCTGCTCACACTGTAAGTAAAATAGGGTTTAATATTCACTGATAATTATAAAACTGGAGCAGTAGTCTTCCAAAGTGAAAGCATGTTTCATGTAAAGAGCTGTTTAGATAATCTTTGTTGTGAGACTGGAAGCAGTCTAATTAATATAACAACATTAACTGCGATGTATTGCATAGGGGTGTAGACAGTTTTTTTTTTAATTTGTACTCAAAGGCCTGGTACTGCTACTCCCCCATGCTGCCCTGCCAAAATGTATTCTTCTGAGATGTCCATGGTCATTCTTAACTGGCATTTAGTAGCAGTGATTCACAGCAACAAGCCTCTGTACCACATCAAGATAGCCAGTCTCAGAGGTCCATTCACACCACACACACACACACACACACACACACACACACACACACACACACGTTACAAGTAAAAGTTTAGATAATTCTCCCCAACTGATGTATTTGTATTGACATTTTTCAGCCAAGAGTGCCTGACAGCACCAAGAAAACAGCACAGCACCTTAAACTAAGGCTATGACAGTCAAGTCATGAATTAGGACTGTGTCAGTGTTTGAAAGGCTTTCCCTTTGGTACATCATTACAAAACATGCAGGTTTATCCTCAGTGCTTCCAGTACAGCATATACGTGAATACTGTCACTTCAAGATGGCACAGTATTTAGTAAAATGAAACAAGCACTCGGACTGCTGACCACTATGGGAAAGTTATTGCAAATTTTAGCATAGGAGGATATGGTGCTGCTTTGCCATGAATGGTCTGCACCCATCTCCCCTAGGTTTGCGAATATTGACCAAAACAGAGCCTAAAAATGGTATGGGTGGGGGACAATAAAAAACTGAGAAACCTTCCAGGACAGTAAAGCCAACCCTAGAAAATATAAAGATGTTACTACTCAATCTCAAGAATGTCAAGAAACTGTGCTCACTTCAAAGTCTGCCACTTTGGTGAATGCAGACATTTGTGCAGTTACCAAGGCATGGTTTTAAAGTGTACAGCAAACTCTACGGTGCAGAGCTACAGTGCCTTCAAACACATTTATACCATCTACTGCACAGGCACAGAGTAAAGGTGGAGGTGTTGTACTGTATGTCAAACTGAAACAAACCTTAAGGCTGATCACACAAGATATGCTTAATGTGCTTCTCCATGTCCAGTTACCACAGGAAAGTCCCTTGCAAGCTATAGGTCCAACTCTTATCACCCAGGAACCCACAATACATACTTTACTGTATCTCCTCACTACACAACTGGGTCAACTGTTAAGCTTCATGTTAGACTTTCATTATAGGACTTGTACCTAATACCAACAGGGTATTTAACAACAACATATAAAGAATGCAATATGGTCAGAGCTTCCAGTCAGCACCTCTGAATTCAACTCCACTGTTTTAGCAGCTTAAAAAGTTTGCAATGTATAGACAACTAAAGAATAATTTTATAGTGACCTAAATCCAATTTTGCTTGTACCATAATATAAACTTGGAAATTATATGCTAATCACCAACGTTATCCTACCTCTTTGCGCAGAGGTCAAATAGACCTGTCTCCCACCACACACACACACAATTCCTGCCATTAGAAGAAAAGGACAGAAACTCCTGTAATTGAAGTGGTAACCACTATTTGATCAGTACCCAAAACGGAAATAAATGAAACTGCATTGCAATCATGAATTCACCTACCATGTGTAACAATAAAAGAGCTACAAAGTGATTTATGGCTGACGTACTTGTGGCAGGCATCTGCACTGTACTCAGCCCTAATACTGTTTTGACCTGATCTGTAGGGTTTTATTCAACTTATGTCCTAAGCACTATAATCTTAAAATGAATATGCTACTTATGTCCTAAACAGTAAACACAAACTGAAGTGAATCTCATTATGTAATACAACAGAAATTTAGTGTATGCATGGTTATTAAAACTACAGTGCTCTAAGAACCACATGAAACAGTGTGCAAAACAATTAAACTCTCCTGCTAATACCAGCAAACTATTAACTTTCTAAGTTTATTAAGATCAGTACTTAATCTGTTGCTATTTCTGGGCCTTTGGCCCTTCACCCATCAGGTTTGGTTTGTGAAGACTTCATATATCTCAGAAAATGCATGTTAACACAAAGCTAGTTATTCTGGCAACTTTTCCAGTTTATAACAGTGGTATTTAAAATGAACACCTATGTTTGGGTCTACTCACACACAAAAATGGATGCTAACACAGATCTGGTTATTCTATCAACCACATAGAAAATGCATGCTAACACAGAGACAGTTATTCCAGCAACTTTCTAAGTTAAGAGAAATATTTAAAATCGGTCAATATTATCGGGTCTGTGTACATACACACACAAAATGCATGCTAACACAAAAACAGCTACTCCAGCAACTTTCTAAGTTTATAACAGCAAAATTTAAAATCTGTCCAATTATTGGGTCTTTGTTCTCACACAAGAAAATGCACATTTATACGGATCCATTTATTCCAGCAATTTTCACAGTTTTATAACTGTAGTATTTAAAACCTGACTTCAGGTTTGGGTATTTGTTGACATACAAAAATGCATGCTAACATATGCAGTTTTTCCAGCAATGTTCTAAATTTATAAGAGCAATATTTAAAATCTCTTCCTATTTTTTAGCCTTTGTCCCACCATTACGTTTTGCTTGGCCCAGAATCCAAATTTCATATCCTTCACAAAATGTATACTAACAGACTGAATTATTCTAGTAACTGTCTAAGTTTACGATCAATATTTAAAATCTGTCCCTACTTTTGGGCCTTTCTAATCTCTCCCTCTTGTCTCTCTCTCTCACACACACACGCGAAATGCATGCTAACATAGCTCCAGTTATTCCAGCAACTTTAAGTTTATAACAACAATATTTGAAATAAGTCCGTACTTTTGGGCCTTTATAGTCTCACACACACAAAATGCATGCTAAAATAGGTCTAGTTATTCCAGCAACTTTTTAAGTTTATAAGAGCAATATTTAAAATCTGTCCATACTTTTTAGCCCATCATATCTCTCTCTGTCTCTCGCGCACACACACACACATGTTGTATACTAACATACCAGTCCAGCAACTTTAAATTCATAAGAGCAATATTTAAAATATATCTCTCTCTCTCTCACTCACACACACACACACACACACACACACACACACACAAACACACACACACACACACACACACACACACACACACACACACACACACACACACACACACATTGCATATTAACATACAGCCAGTCCAGCAACCTTTTAAGTTTATAAGTGCAATATTGAACATCTGGCCCTATTTTATAGCCCATTATCTCATTCTCACACACACGAACACCAGATAGCATCAAGCAAGCCCCCCCCGCCAACGTTCACTTGGACTTGTGGACACACTCACCGAATCTACCCACACACATGCTCTCTCTCTGTCTCTCACACACACACATGTAGATTCACAGTTTCCTATTGAATTCCCCTAGTGCAATAACCCAGGCAGAGAGACACTTATCACCATACCTCTCAACCTCTTAGTGCAAGAAATTTGGACAAAATCTCAAATAATGGGGGGATAAAGGCCCAAAAATAGGGACAAATTTTAAATGTCGCTCTTATAATCTTAGAAAGTTGCTATAACAACAGGATTTGCGTTAATGTGTGTTTTCTGAAGGCTATGAAGACAGATCCTTTTTAGTGACGATCCTCAGTGATTAGCAAGAAAACCAAATGTTTTATGAGGAACAGGCCAAAACTATGAGGCAAAAATCTGTACACTCTGCGAAAATTTGTACAGCTGAGAGGTATGACTCTCACACACACAAACACACACGCGCGCGCACACACACAGTCACCCAGCTTCATTGTTGCCCCTGCAGATATGCACATGCAGACACACACACTGCAAAATCTGTCCCTACTTTTTAGGGCATTATCTCACACACATAAACACATCAGACAGCATCAAGCAAGCTCCCCCCCTCCCCCGACAGTCATTTGGACTTGTGGACACACACCCATTTACCCACACACATGCTGCTTCTCTCACACACACAGATCTAGACTCACAATTTCCTGTCTAATTCCCCCTAGTATGACAACCCAGGCAGAGACACTCTCATCACCATACCTCTCAACCACTTAGTGCAAGAAATCTGGACAAAGCCTAAAATAATGGGGGACAAAGGCCCCCAAATAGGGACAGATTTTAAAAGCTGCTCTTATAAACTTAGAAAGTTGCTATAACAACAGGATTTGTGTTAGCATGTGTTTTCTGAAGGATATGGAGTCTGAAACTTATTTAGTGGTTATCCTCAGTGATTAGCCAGAAAACCACATGTTTTATGAGGAACAGCCCAAAAATATGAGGCAAAAATCTGGACATTCTGTGAAAATCTGTTTAGTTGAGAGGTATGACTTACACACACACCTCATTAAGAAATTCCTCAGTCACAGCTCACTGTCCCTTCATTCCATTGCTCATCCTTGGCTCGTCCAACTCTGACTGGGTCTGATTACCAAGCGACACAACGCAAAAACTCATGCGACAACAGAAACATACCAATCGGATTTCAGAAAACAGGAACAGACTTACTCTACAGGGTGCACAAACAGATAAAATACTGCAAAATCTAGTATTATTCTGGGCCAGATTCCTTGCTTTACGAGCAGACCACCAGGAACAAGCTACATCATCGCTAGTTGGTATTGGGAGCACCACTGGGCCAGTCCAATGCAGGTATGCAGCAGCTAGCAATAAGGTAAGTAAGAAAGGGAAAAACAATTGACTGCAGCTGTATTTAATGGGAGTTAAGCAGCCCTCCAAATTCAGCTGCAGCCAATAATACATAATGAAATCCTGTCAGGTTAGTAGTCAGATCATCCCTCTTCCCCCTATGCTTGCAAGTCAGCAAAGGCAAGTTTTTCAGATGAGGAGGGGATAGGGGTGGAATTTTAAGGACTTTTCCCCCTGACGGTTTTGCTACAAGCTAGGCAAAGTGTACACTATACTGTACATAACATGTGCCTGCTGACATTCTTGGTAGTGCTTGGCACTGTGATTACAGTCCAATAACATCCTGGACCAGCACTACTGTAGCATGAGACCTGACCTTAACAAAGCTTAGAAGAGTGCTTAACAATGTTAAGATTGCATCTGGCATTAAAAGCTGACAGAGCCAGCCAGTAAACAGCAGCAGTAGAACATGAAGAAGCTTAGTTTCAACTCCCATTTCTGCCTGCTACATTACAGTCATTATTTTGAACCAAATTGCTTCCCTTACACAAGGAATACCTAAGGGTATCAACCACTTCCTCGCTGCTTTACTGGTTTTCAAAGCTGGCACAACACGTTTTTTTTTTGTCAATTTATTTTGCTTTTGTGTCACTAGTATCTCCATGCACTACAAATAATTATGATCGGATCTCTCATTATAATGTATTATTATGTGTTCTTGACATGAATGTCTTAGCATCCATGTCTCATACACATAATATATACATTACAATGGGATGCATATATCCATATGCCATCAATAATACAGTGTTGTGTATCCTTGTGATAGCAATAATTCTATGTTAAAAGAAATAGAAACTTAGAGGGACCACCACATGATGGTAGCTATCACCTTACCTTTCTGAAACAATGTCAGCAACATCACTAGAGAGGGCTGTTGCATCATTAGGTATATTTTGTCCACAAGCTCATCAAGGAAGCATCTGCCAAATGACTACTGTTTAAAACTTTCACTCATCTTATTAGTTAACATAACAGATCTATGCAAATTGGAAAGAATTCAAGGGTCTTTCAGCATGCCAATCTGAAAGATAAAAATAATCTGTAACTGAAGTAGGTTATTCTGCCTGGGTCTGTACTCTATTCATTATAGGTTACTAATGAGAGAGTTGATCTTGGGTGACAAAATCTTGAATAATTAACTATTGCAAGCCTGCTGTGGCATGATTCTCCGACGCCATTCTTTTGGAGATGGCAATTCTGGACCTTTGTGGTAAGAGAGTGTTGTCTTGGTCCCATCTAATCAAGGGTGACTGGTCTAGAGCTCAGAGAGAGCAATCTTATTGGCTAATTTGAGTTAAAAGGGTTATTTCTTGTTTTATTTAAGCCCTGAATTTGTGCTTGTTTGCATGTAGAATATCATCGTGCACTGCTGTATAGTGGTGGTTACCACTGCTGTTTATAGACACAAATGTTTTGCTTGTTAAAATTTCCCTTAGTACTTGGCTTGTGGACCTCCAGAGGTTTTCCGTGGCCCTGCTCTACTGTCAGGTGGAACACTAAGCCTAGGCTCAGAGGTACCAACACACCTCTCACACACTAGCCATTCCTAAGTGCGACCTCCTTTCCTGACCATATAAATTTACCCAACACTATGGACAGACAATTTCCCACAGTTTCTCCAGCCAGCTTGGTCAACATGGGCATCCTGAGGCAGTGTAGCAACTGCCTCATGTTCACCAACAATCCTCTACTCCTAGTCCACCCAAACTCAACATGTGAGAGATGCAACTCTATTAACAACCTTGAATCCATGCTCTCTTGCACACCAGTCAGTTCATATGACAATGAGTGGGTTGTCAGCATGCACACACCACCTCCTACTCCACCCAAACTCACATCACACATACCTACATATGCGGAGGTTCTCACCAGAAACATACCTAAACATCAGAGATCTCCCAAACACAAACACAAGAACCCTACACATAATACTTCCTCTGCAGAACACAATACACATAATAGCTGTTGCACCAGTGTCTCACCTGTCAAGCCCTTAAGGCAAAACATAAAACCAAATATATTAGTTATAGGTGATTCTTTTTTTTTCCAATAACTTTTTATTATATTTCACAAAAAACAAAGCATAACTAAAAAGAAGCTATGAATGAATAACAAAGCGAGATATGCAGAAGTGAACAAAAAGCAACACAAAAAAAGAAATAATTAAACTACCTGTACAAAACGACAGACAAATATATACAAAATTTACAGGTACAGGTGCTACCAAGCAAAAAAAGGAATCATTGGAAAGAAAACATTAAAATATGAAGGATATCAGCGAATCTCCGAGTGTAACAAGGGGGGGAATCATTGCATAACTCAGAATGATATGTTCCATGCAGAATTACTCACAAATAATATGATCAAACAAGCATTTCCATAATTTTTCAAAGTACGCTTTTTTCCTGGGCGTATTTATGATAAATTTTTGTGCAGAGATATATTTCAATGCCATCTCCTTAAAACCTTTCCAGCAAAGTTTAGTGCGATCTATCCAGTTTCTAGTGATGTATAATTTGATTAGAGAGCAAAGAATGATAAGTATATGTCGTTTCAACCTAGTTAATTTAGTCAAGGGAATATGTAGGATGGTCGTTTCCCAGGACGGGGTGGATTTATGGTAACCCATTTTCTTGAGGCGTACATTTAAAGAACACCACAGTTTATGGGTGTGTTTGCAAAACCAAAAAATATGAAGAAGGTCAGCTCTTGGAAAGGAACAACAGGTACAAGATGGAGAGATTTTGGGATCAAAGAGGTTAAGAACAACAGGCGTATAGTAAGAGTTGTTATTAATCATCAATTGCGTGTAAATGAGTTTTTTTAAAGGGAGAAAGTTCTGTGGTGATTTTAATAGCAGAGAGTTTTTGCTCCTCCGTAATAAGGGTACCTTGGTTATCCCAGTATCCAGAGAAAAGGCAATCTGAGTTCTATAGAATATAGTTTAATAACCTATAGGATTTAGAGAGCATTTTCTCTGGACTCGAGACGATAGAGATAATTTCGCATAGCCTGTTAATATCCTTATAGTTAACAGGAAAATTAGTGAATTGTGATTGAATTAACTCTCTTAATTGACGGAGAATGACTGTGTATTTGTTGTTGGTTTTAAGGATTAAGCGTAACTCAGAAAGAGTTTTAGACTTGTGTTTAAGAATATCCCATACCTTGATATCTTTTATAAGAGGAAACTCGTTGAGATTAACCATTTTATTATTGATCATGAAGTTTGGATTAAGATGAAGAGGCTGGAGTAGAGGCAGAGTATTTTCGAGGATGATATCCTTTATCAATTTTTGAAATATTTTGATCTTATGTTTAAGGGTACTAGATAATTTAGAGTTATTGATGGCAGATGTGGATAAAAAAGGGGAGAGCTTTTGGGTTGATTTTGTTAGCGACAATATGGTGATACCAAATTTTCATCCAGGATGGGGACAAAATGAGATCTTCGCAAGTGAGATTTGAAATAGTCAAGATTCTATTGGCACATATAATCATGTAATAAAGATGAAAATTTGGGAGGCCAAACCCACCTTTTGTCTTAGGATAAGATAGCTTGGGGTAGGATATCCTAACTGCTTTTGGGAACCAGATGAATTTGGCTAAATCTTTATCTATTTTGGAAAATAGGTTCTTAGAAATAATTATATTCGATGAGTTAAACTGGTAAAGGAGTCTTGGCAATACATTCATTTTAACTATAGCAACCTTAGATAGAAAGGGCAGATTCATGAGTTTCCATCTGTGAAGATCTTGCTCTATATTAGACCATAATTTAAGTAAATTATTTTGGAGCATGGAGGCTTGATTATGCTCGAAGTGTATTCCAAGGTATTTAAGATGTTAAGTTATTTGAAAGGGAGAGTCTGGAAAGTAGTTACATTTATGCCCAACGGGATTAATTGGGAAGATGTGCGATTTCTTATGATTGATCTGGTAGTCTGAGGCCGTAGAGAACTTATTAATGGTGTTTATAATTTTACACAGGTCAGTGTTGGGATATTGAAAATATAGATTCAGATATCCGCAAAAGCAGAGAGAATTATGTTGGTGTTTAAGAGTTTGGGGATTGAGTGGTGTGTGTTTTGGGTAATGGATAAGAAAAAGGGTTCAATGAAAATATTAAAGAGAAAGGGGGAGAGCGGGCAACCTTGTCTTGTTCCATTTGTTATGCTAATTGGACTGGAAAGAGTTTTATTTACATATAAGTAAGTGTAGGAGTTTGTATATAAAAGCTTAATCATATCAGAAAAGGCTTTAGGTATACTAAAATGGGATAAAGTAGAAAACAAAAAGTCCCAGTTTACTCTGTTGAAAGCTTTAGAAGCATCTAATGTTAAGGCATAGATTGGATTTTTATCTTTTTTTGTAAATTGCATTAGGGAATCAAGAGTTAAGGTGTTGTCCCAAGTATGTCTGTGACTCATGAAACCTGCTTGGCTAGGGGATATCAAGAAGGGCATAATTTTTTAAAGTCTGTTCGCTAGTATAGCGGAGAAAATTTTTAAATCAACGTTTAATAAAGAAATGGGTCTGTAATTGTGGGGGTCGGTCTTGTCTAGTTTGTTTTTTAAGATCAACATTGTTTTCGAATTATTCCAATGCAGGTCAGTGATCCCATTATATATGATGAAATTAAACACCTTTAAAAGAATAGAAGAAGTTCTTAGATGAAGTAGTTTAAAAAAGTCAGTGGTGAAGCCATCAGGGCTGGGAGATTTGCTTAATTTGAGGTTATTAATGACATATTGAATCTCCTGCAGCTTAATCGGCGAGGCGAGCAAAGAACTGTGGTCATCACTTAGAGAAGGGAAGTTTATAGAATCCAAGAATGTCTCTATAAGGTAGTCAGAGGTTCTGGTTTCTTTCCTACCATAAACGTCAGAGTAGAGAGAATGGAACAGCTGAATTATTTCATTGTCTGATTTATAAATTTTATTCTTGTAGTGAAGAATAGAGATTCTAGGAGTACACCGGTTGTTTTTTATTAATCTCGCCAGAGTTCTAGAAGGGGTTTGTGCCCATTCAGAGTAGGTAGCGATACATTTTTGTTCTTGCAGAGAGTAGTTTTGTGTATGTAATTCAAGTAATTATCTTCGAGTCTTATTAATCAAAATATCTATACTAGAGTCTGAACTCAATTTCTGTTTTTTTTCTAGAAGGAGAGTTTTGATATCAGATTATTTTCTTTCTCTTTGCTCTGCTTCTTGAGAAAGGAAGCTTTATTAATCAGTATCCCCCTAAGTTTAGCTTTGCAGGCCGCCCATTGGATATCTGGAGGAATTTGGGAGGATGAGAGACAAGTGTCTAAGTCTGATAAGGTTACATCAATTTCCTTGAGAATGTCTTTATTACACAGTAGGTTATTGTTTAGGGTCCAGTTAGCAACCGAGGGAGTTAAGGACTTGAAAATAATTTTAAGGGGGTTCTTGCATGGTCTGATAGAAATCTCAGTTCTACATTAAAGTTAATTCTAAACTTTGAGAAGGGATAAGAAATTAAGAAGAAGTCTAGCCATGACCATGAGTTATAGCATTTGGAATAATAGGTATAGATTTGTTCTTTGGAAGAGATGTCACTAAATGATATTGGATCGATGAGATTGAAGTCAGCAATTAAATCACCAGGGGCTACAGAGGCTTGGAAGTTGTATGAGGTAGAGCTACTGGAGCGATCTAAGTGGGGGTCAATTACAGCATTCCAATCACCGCCCAGTACTAGTAAGTATTTTTGAAATGAGCAAAGAATATTGTAAATTTCCGATATAAAAACTTGTTGTTGAGAACAAGGGCCATATATGTTTAGAAAAATAACTGGTTTGGATAAGAACGGGAGCAAAGCTGTAAAATAGCACCATCTACCACTTTTGTTGGAGTTGACCTCATTGATTGCTCCTTGAAAATCTTTTTTGATTATAATGGCCACCCCCTTTGAGTTGGAGCTATCTCCAGCGGCTAAAATATATCTAATCCATTTTTTGTTGTTTTCTTTCTCCCATTCTTCCTTGAGCATGTGTGTTTCCTGCAGAAAACATATATTAGCCTGAGATTTAAAAAGAAAATGAAACAATAATTTTCTCTTGGCTTTGTTTTGTATTCCTCTTATATTCCAAGAATCAACACTCCAGGGCATGTTGATTGATTATTAAATGTTAAAGAGTGAGGTAACGAATAGAATATTGTGATGAAGTAGTGTGACCTTGACATAAAAGGGAAGGAGATGGCATGAAAGATTGGGTATCTATAAAGGACATGGGTATCTATAAAGGACGGAGATCCACATCAAACTTTTAAGAACAAGATATAAACTAGCAACATTAAAGGTAGCACGGTACTCCTTCTGACTAACCCCGGTGCCTACCCACCCGAAACCCCTAAGTGAAGAAGTACAATAACAGACAAATAGTAAATTCAACAGTGCTATATATATGTACAAAAAAGGCTCATCCAAAAAACAATCATCCTTGAACACTACAACAAGCCACTAGCATCCACTAAATACAGAGAAGATAAGGAAGGAGGAATAAAGACAGGGATGAGTTTGAAAGAAAACGAGAGGTTATAGATTTATTAGGAGGAAAAACAAAAATATACTGGTTGTTAGTTGAAATAATTTTGTTTATAGTTAAGAGAAGGAGTAAAGAAATGCTGGGTGGTATTCAACTGGATAAATAAGGTAGGGACTGAAAGGTACAGTCCAGCATATAGGCTCACGCAGGTAACTCCTATATATAAAAGAGACAAATAGTATCAAAGAGGTTAATATTAGAGAAGAGAGCTTAAAAAGATGCTAAAAAAAGGAAAGAAAAAAAAGAAAAAGTTTCTCTACTTGAGACTAGGGAGCATACAAGTGTATTCCCAACCATATGGAGATCTGCCAAGGAAAAGATTGACAACAGCTAACAGAGACTAGAGAGGCTTCCTGTAGATAACTAAAAATTATTAGATATGTTAGGGTTTGAAAGTTTAATACATATCAGAAGATAACAAAACAGTGCATTGGCTAACATAATGTAGATGTTTATGATTTTTTATAAAATTTTTATAAAATAAGAGATAAAATGGTGTAAGTGGTTATAGTAGACGGTTAATACCATATACACCATTGTAGACACAAAATAGGATGAATAAAGAAGGAGCTACAGCTAAATGACCATCAAGAGCGAATACATACCACTTACATGCCACAATAAAAAGCTATAACGAACTATACGTAACAACTAATTTGTGACAAATGGCAATATTAAACTATAGGCTACTTAATTTGAAATGAAGTAGCATCCGCCAGAGTGATGAATCATTTCAACACATTATAAAGGCCACTATTACGATACAACTAGGAGAGTGCGAAAACAGAGTTACTTATGAGCAATCACTAAGGTTCAACGGCCATTAGGCACTTGTTAGAAAATGTCTGATTTAGCTGAGTAAAATCTGTTGGAAAGAATATATGCTGTGCAAAATATGAAAAAACTATGTGTAAGGTGTTTTTAAATATTTTGAAGAACGAGTTGTTCATATTTTTCTCTTTATATCATAAAGATCTTCACAAATATATTTTTTAAATTTCCTTTGCATCTTACTCACATAGAAACAGCAACACTGTTGACAGTGGGCCACATTAATCAGCTCCACTGAATTACAAGTGCGTTGAGAAGGTGTCTTGACATAAAAACTGTTGACCATATAATGAAAAAATAAGGATTACCCAAGCTAAATTAACTGGAAGAAGCTAAGTATAGAGTCCACCAAAAACAAGGATCTGTGCTATCCATTATAACAAGTAAGGGAAAACAACAAGTGAGCTTGATAAGAGCTAAACCTTGTCAAGCCTGTAGGAGAATCATCAAATTGTAGAAACAACTTTCTTTGTTCAAATATATCTAAAGTTGCCACAGAAAAAAGAAAAAATAACTTTACAGGCAATAAAGTGGAGACGAAATGATACAATAAGGTGAGAGTGGCCAAACTGGCCCAAAGAGTAAAAACAAGTAGTATTAATGCTATGGACATTGCATATCTAACGTAGCAGGACCATTAAACCGGAACACCAAACAGTCGCAAGGCATGAAGGAGCCTCCAGGCAACAAATACCAACAATATTGGTTCCTAGCTTGGTGAGAGATGTTTAAAAATAAGTATGCTTCCGATTAGCTAATCTTCTTATTAAGTGCTATCTTATCGCTGGGATGATGAACGGAGAAGAGTCAGAGTTATCCGGTAAGTATAGGCTGGGAGAGACAAAGACAACCACTTGAATAAGAGCTTGTCAGTTGAAGCTTTTGGAGATTACGTTGGACTACACCTCCATAGACTTGTTGAACGCTTTAAGGAAAGCATCTTTTGCTTCCTTTGTAGAGCTGGCTAAGTATTTTGTGCCATTATGATTAAATATCAGAGTGTTAGGGAAGCGCATTTGGAACCTAATATTTTTTTTAATTAGGTCAGCGCAGTACGGGGCCAGTTTTTGTCTATTTTCTTTAATGGAGAGAGGTAGGTCTTGAGAAAATGATATTTTGTGATTGTTCCAGGTGAAGGCTTTATGTTTTTTGGCAGCAATTAAAATTTTCTGAACATCTTGGAAATTGAGTACTTTTACATATATTTGACGAGGAACCAAGGAGTCTTGATGTTTGTATAATGCGCGATGGGCTCTCTCAATCGTGATGGCTGTGGGGCAACCTTCTAAGTGATTCAAAGATTTGGTTAGTTGTATTTAGTAAGGTTTGATTTTCATACTTCTCAGGGAGCCCTCTGATTATGATGTTGTTGCGACGGCTTGTAGCCTCGAGGTCTGTTATGTAGTTCAGCTAAAGAGGATGTTTTGGCGCGTAACTCTTCAGATAAGAATTGAAGTTGAAATTCGTTGGATTGCATTTTGTGTTCCAGGGTATCCACTCTCTTGACAATTTGATTAATAGAATTACCCAGGTTTGTGAGTTGATCCGAAAAAGTCTGTATGGCAGAATGGATGGGTTGGAGGGCCTGTTTGAGTTCGTCCATGTGGAAACCAGCATCCACTTTAGTTTTTGCATTAGATTTACTAGAATCTGTAGCTTGCTTATTGGTTTTCTGCCTTTTGGATGCTATTTCTTTTTCCGGAGAAGAGATCGCTGAAAGCTTAGCTTTTGTTGATTGTGTCTCCACAAAATCAGGTTCATTAGCCATGCTTGTCTGCTTAGCCATAGGATGTTGAGAGAACAGAGAATAGAAACAGGCCCTTAAGGAGCTCGTGGCACACTTGGAGAGCTGTATTGTAAAAATACAAGTTAGGATCCTAGAGAGTACTAAATAAGCCAAATCCTGGAATGATGGTAGTGAAACAGATCCTCCTAACTTAAAATCGAAATGATATAAGCTGAATCGTAAGTTTAATCCTTAGAAGATGTAACTGAGAAAGGGAGCTCTGTGCAGAGGGTGCACACTAGACGACCACCATTTTGGAAAGTTATAGGTGATTCTATCATGAGATACATGGATGTCCCTCTCACCAGGCTGGATAAGGATGACGTTAGCTTTCTGTCAGGTGCCACAATCCACCATATCAGACATGCACTCAAGTCTCTCAAAACCAGGTACTGTTATGACTCTATCATAGTCCATGTTGGTGTGAATGACTCAGACGTACCTCTCTGGACTATATGAAGAGAGACATGACTGAGCTCTTGGACTGAGTCTCAGGCAGGTATGTCCCTAGCTTTAAGCAGCATTTCATCTTCACCTAGGATGATACCTCCGTACAAATGTCATTCTAAGGGGATACAGTATCTGTTAGCATGGGATAACATTTATTTATTTATTTGTTTGTTTATTTATTTATTTATTTTACATTTGTTTACTGGGAAAGTCTGACTGGACACATGTCCTTTTTCAGTAGAGGCCCACAGAGAAAAGCTCCAGAAATAAAGTACATAGAAAACAATGGTTGAATAACATAATTAGAGTAAGGGTAATTGAATACCAAGCACAGTATAGAAGTATTCAGGTACAGACATATAGTGAATATATCCATACAATTATGCACAGTTAACAGAGTAGTGGTCAAATATCACTAGTAAGGAGGGTTGGAAGAAACTTATTGATGGAGTGGAAAACAAGAATGGGCTATCCAGAAAAGTTACAAGTGCAGAGCCAGGAATTTGTGAGGTGTGTTTTTAGGAGTTTTTTAAATTGTACTGTTGAATTAGTAGCCACTAATGAGTTAGGTATGTTATTCCACAGTTTGGAAGTGTAGTTGGAAAATAGAGATTCTCTTACAGAGCCTTTAGCTTTAGTGACTTGTAAAAGTAGTTTGTTGCTATAGCAGAGGGATCCTGAAGTGGAGTAGGGTAGTATGATATCTTTGAGAGCAGGGATTTTTTTCTGATTGATAGAGTATTTTATATGCAAAGGTTAATTGATTAAAGTGAAGGAGTTGGTGGAATTCAAGCCACCTGAGCTGCTTAAGTGATAAACAGTGATGTGACTTGTATGAGGCATTAGTGGCAAACTTGGAGATTTTATTATAACAGGCTTCGAGTTTGGCAAGGTCGGATTTGTGGCAGTTGGTTAAGATTGGGGAGGCATATAAGAGAGTTGACAAGAGGTGTATTCTAGCAATAGTGACTTTTGTACTGTTTGTTAGAAATTTGTTGTTTCTATATAGGAGACCAAGTTTCTTGTGGAGTTTTTTAATGGTTTGGGCTATATGAAATGTCAGGTTATTGTCAATTGCAACACCTAGTAATTTGGTTTGGGTTGTTGGGGTGATTATTGTTTTATTTTTGGAGAATATGTGGAAGGATAGGGATGGTGAGGTAGTCCTAGTTGGGAAGGAGAGACGTTTTGTTTTATTGGGATTTAGATAGAGTTGGGAGTTGGTCAACCAAGTTTCAGCAGATAAGAAGGAATCTTGGCTAATGGTATAAAGGTCTTTAAGGGAGGAGGCTGAGCAGATCAGTGTAGAGTCATCAGCATACTGAATCACTGAGGTGTGGAGTGAAGCAGAATGAAGCTGATTGGTGAAGATAGAGAATAGAAGGAGTCCAAGGATGGAGCCTTGTGGGACCCCCTAAGGTGCTGGGATCAGGGGGTGAAAGGCATTGTTGCTATCAGACACCCTGCTAGGTAACTTTGGAACCAGAAAATAGCAGGGTTGCTGAGGTTAGGGGTGGGGAGAACACTGATGAGTTTGCTGTGGTTGACCATGTCAATGGCCTTGGACAGTTCCAGGAATATAGCCGATACAAATTGGCCATTGTTTCTGTGCTGGTTAACTGTGTTTGTAAAGGACATTAGGGCTGTGGTGGTACTGTGAGAGGGACGAAAACCATGTTGAGGTAAGAGTTTATGTGTAAGGAGGTAGTCCATAAGTTGGATGTGTATGACCCTTTCAAGAGTTTTGGATAGAGGGGAAAGAATGGCAATTTGTCTTTAGTTAGTTAGTTCAGTAGAGTCAGCTCCTTTATGTAATGGTAGGGACCTGTGTTTTAGATAATGATCTGTTTATGAGTTTGGCTACAGGGTATGCAAAAGCTTCTGCTGCAATTTGCAAGTATTCAGCAGGGAGATTATCAGCAGCTAAGGTAGTGAGCTTAAGGTTTTTTTTAGTAATTTTTGATAGTATTAATGGAGACTGGGTTTAATGTAAATTGGTTGGGGCTGTTTTGTAGGTGTGTACTATTATAGTTTGAGATAGGAGGGGTGGGGTTGGAAGTGGTCTGGATGTTTGCAAGAGCTTGGATGGATTCTGTAAAGTAATTATTAAACTGAGTTGCTAAGTTTTTGGAATTGTTAGCTGTTGTTGGAGTGGGAGAAGTTGTTTTATCTGATTGTAATATATTGTTAACTGCATCCCAGAACTTTTGTGGATTACTTTGATGTTTAGTCTGGATATTGTGGTAGTAGCTGCATTTGTCTAATTTTACTAGTTTTTTTTTTTTTTTTTGCTTTATTTCGAAGTTCAAGGAAAGTTTGTTTGTTTGGTAATGCTGGATTTGTTTTTATGGAACTGTTCCCAGGTCTTATCTCTGACTTTGAGTAGGGATCTGGATTCTTTGGTTAGCCAGGGTGCACAGTTTGATTTCACTCTAATGTTTCTAGGTGGTGCATGGTAGTTCAGTATGTCTAGGAAGGCATAGATGAAGGAGAACATGGCATCTTGCAAAGGGAGGTATTTAAGATGTTCCCAGTTGCAGCTTTTTAGGGCAGAGATAAACATATTTGTATTAAAGTGTTTTTTGTTTCTGATTAGACAGAAGGAGGTTTGGTAGGTTTGATGAGTGCAGTTTCTTAGGAGAAGGGCTGGGTTATGGTCTCTCAGGCTGTCTTGGAGACAGCCTGATTGGGATGACAGATTAGGATTATTAAGTAAAATCCAGTCGAGTATGGATTGGATTGATGCCTGGAGGTTTTATCAGCCCTAGTGGGAGATGTGATGAGTTGAGTGAAGCTCTAGAGGTTAACATGGGATATAGAGTTTGGAGAGGAACAAAGGAGCCAATCAATATTAAAGTCACCTATCAAGTTAGTTTCCTGTGGGAGAGACTTGGAAGTCCATTGTTGTAGGTTTTCAAGTGTGGCAATATTGTTGCCTGGTGGAATGTATCAACCTATGATGTTGAGGTTTTTGTTGGGGTTAATTGTTAAATTAGCAAATATTAATTCATCATTTTCAAATTCAGGGATGGGTAGGTCAAGGAAGTCAAGTGTAAGGTGGTCTTTGAACAAGATTGCTACTCCCCCTCCCCTTTTGTTTATCCTATCTTTGCGTAGAATACTGTATCCTGGGGCAGTGATTTCATTACTGCTGATATCTGGTTTAAGCCATGTCTCTGTTAATGTTACAATATTGGCATGATAATGTTACAATATCGACATGATCAACAGACCTCGATGCTTTGCTAGAGATCTTCATCTATCATCTCTGGTATTCCGGCTACTGGCAAAGGCTCTTGCCACCCCCATAGTGCCTTTTTTAGGCAGTGTATCAAAGATAAAATTCCCGACGTAAAAACTCCATCTAAAAACAACCTGAAGGTTATGCTGCTAAATGATAGGAGTCTTAAAATAAAACTGCACTCATGGGAAGAAGTCCTCACCTTGAAAGACTTACACGTTTGTGCAGTCAGGGATACCTGGTTCAAGGATGTGGAGAGGACTCCAACCAAACCGGGCTACACCTCCTTCCACACGTTCAGACCACAAACTGAAGGCATGAAAAGTAAAGGAGGTGGTGTATCAATATTCATTAAAGATAAATATACATCCAGATTGGTTAAACAGTATGATTCCCGGGAGATACTTCAGGTGCAATTAACTGTTGGTAGGACACCTATTCAAGTCATTGCCAGCTACAGGATCCCCTCCATGAGTCAGGACACTCACTCTGCCTATTTGGATCTACTTGAGTCTATCAAGATACATTTGAACACCCTAGTTTTGGGTAACTTTAACTACCCATCCATTGACTGGGTAAATTACTCATGCTCTAACTCACTTGCCCAAAGGTTCCTCAACTTTGTTAATTCCAATGCACTGGACCAGCTGGTTGACACCCCAACAAGGGGTGCTGACATCCTGGATCTGGTGCTTACCAATATGCGGGACCACTGTAACACTCCTACTGTGAGGTCTTCCCTAGTGAGATCTGACCACAAATCAATCTCATTCTAAGTGGGACTTTACCCCCTCTGGACAAGGCAGAAATACTCTTAACCAGGCTCAAATTAGGTAACAACAAAACTATTAACATAGTTACAGGCTATATCCCCCCAGGCAATAATATCCCCATCATGGAAAATCTACTACAATGGCTATCACAAACCCTGCCACAAGAAACTATTTTATTAGGGGACTTTAATATTGACTGGCTTACTTGCTCATCCCAGGCTCCCACTAATCATATCAACCTACTTACCTTCTCTCAACTAATCAAAGAACCCACCCGAGTCGACAAAAATAGTCAAAGAGAATCACTTTTAGATTGGATTCTACTAGATAAAATACCTCCCTCATACTTAGCAGGTACCCTTCCTGACTCACTAAGTGACCATCAAACTACCTTCCTACTCAAATATAACACCCACCACCCTCAAACCCCTATACTCCAAACAATAAGAAACAAAAAACACTTCAACTTACCAAACTTCTTACAAGACCTACAGCTCTACAACTGGACGCAACTGTATTACTTACCCCTTGATGAAGCTATCAAACACTTCAACTCTACCTTCCTAGAGATACTAAATAGGCATGCCCCTCCAAGAACTACCAGAATTAAATCCAAAACAGTTCCATGGTTAACAAGGGAAACAAGGCAAAAATAAAAGAAAGGAATACAGCCTGGACAGCCTGGAGGTCCAACAAAAATCCAGGAACACAGCTAGCATACTAGCAATTAAGAAACCTTACTAAGAAACTAGTAATACAAGATAAAAGAAATTACTTTATAACCCATCAAACCCAATACTCAAACAATCCAAAAAAATTCTGGGCAGGCTTAAACAGGTTACTACACCCTGGCAAAACCACTACCCCACCCCCAACAACAGGTTTAACAAAAGAAAACATAGCTGAATCATTTAACTCATTCTTTACTGAAACTTTACTTGCTCTTGCCCAAAATTAAACCTATACAAATACTGCTAGTACCTCCCCCAAACCAAAAAACAGCCCCACATTTAAGCTACAACCCACCTCGACCTCCTATATAAGAAAACTACTATCCCAACTAAAACCAACAACAATAGCAACAGATTCCCTCCCCAATGAATTCTTAAAACTAGCAGCAAATGAACTAGCTAAACCAGTCTCAATCCTAATTAACTGATCCATATCAGAAGGTTCAGTACCCTTGATCTGGAAAACTGCCTATATTATACCCCTACACAAAGGGAGAAATTCTTATGACATATCTAACTACAGACCAATAGCAATACTATCCCCACTTGCTAAAATATTAGAAAAATGTATCCACCATCAATTAATGACACATCTCACGGATCAAGGGCTCCTATCTCATACACAACATGGGTTTTGGCCAGGACATAGCACCACTACTGCCCTGCTAGCATTCACAGATACCATTAATCGCAACAGGAATAATGGTAAACTTTCTTCAGCCCTCTTCCTTGACCTATCAAAGGCATTTGATATGGTTAACCATGAAAAATTAATCTCCCATCTTGTAAACCTAGGCCTTGATAACTTATCAGTCTCCTGGTTTAGAGACTACCTTAACAATAGACAACAGGCAGTACTATGGAATAATAACTTATCTCCATTCTTACCTGTTACACTCGGAGTTCCTCAGGGATCTATACTAGGCCCCTTGCTATTCTCAATTTTTACAAATAATCTCCACTCAGCTGCAAAAAGTTCAACCCTTATACAATATGCAGACGATTCAACTATAATATCTAATGCCCCTACTTTACTAGACCTCCACAAAAATACCCAGGATAACTTTCACTCAGTGGAAACATGGCTCACTGAGAATGGCTTAATCCTCAACCCCAAAAAAAACAAGCTTCTGCTATTCTATCCCTCAACTACAACTGCCCCCACATGCACCTTTACTATCCACTCTAATAACGGTACCCCCATATCACCTGATAACCAGACTAAACTACTTGGCGTTACTATTGATAATAAGCTCAAGTTTGATGTACATATTAATCTGGCCATTAAAAATACTAACAAAAAGCTAGGCAGCCTCTACAAGCACAAAGCATTCCTGACCCATAATGCTAGAACTACAATTGCACGTTCACACCTTCTCTCAACACTACTGTATGCCTCTCCCATCCTGATTAACTTATCCAAAACAGAAATCAATAAAATGACAACCTGCTACAATCAGATAGCCAAATTTGCCAACAACAGCTCATATAGAACTCATCACTGCCTAAACCTAAAGCAATTGGGTTGGATGGAACTACCTAACTTACTTATCTATAGTCAGCTAGTTACTACTCACAAGATACTGTATCAACAAAATATATCTCCTTCACTGGATAACATTATCCAACAATATTCATGTTCCAGGCAACTCTGCTCAACTGATAAACTACAGTTAGCTGTTACTAGATCCAACAACCATGCAGGAGATTCCCTTTACTCCTCTTATGTGGCCAAAATCTGGAACTCCCTACCCACATCCTTATCCCTGATAACCTCACCTAAATTTTAAAAAACTATCCGCAACTTCCTCAGTGACAAATGGTTATGTCCATGCTCTACTCCAGACTAATACTTGCACCACTTCAGTATTATGGTAACTATTGTCCTAAACTAGAGTCCTATCTGTTACTTGCATATAAACATGTAACATATCAAAGTTATGATAATATTCATATAACAATGTTACTATTAACAATGTAATACTGTTTAATGACTATTGCAACTGTATCCGTCTAGTGTCTGCAGTCCATACCTATATGTGTCAATAACTAGATACCCTACTGGATCTAGTTGAAATATGTATCTGTCTGTAACTTTAAATCTATAAGTGTCTGCAATTTATACCTATAAGTGTCATTAACTAGATACTTTAAAGGATCTAGGTGAAATATGTACCCAAGTTTGTCTGTATGTTCTGTTTAATTGTTTCTTTGGAGCTTTTCTCCCTGGGCCTCCAATGAAAATGGACATATATCCAGCTGGACTATCCCGGTTAACAAATGTAAAATAAAATAAATAAAATAAATAAATAAGTAACTATCACACCTGATCCCCCCCCAGCAGCAACTAAACTAAAAAACTTCTCCAAAGCAGATTATAACCTCTTATGGGATGGTATAAATAGCTTTACTGTACCTTCCCCTCAGATGGAACCATCAGTTATGCCAAGTTCTACACCAATGCTTTATACAAACACATGTATAACTGCATTGACTCAGCTGTACCTGACAGGACCAAAACAAGGTCCTCAAAGAAGAGTAAACCTGCCTGGTGGACAACTGCCATTAACAGGCTTTACAATACAAGGAAGAAATTGCTGTCTAAGAGTAAGAGGGATTGAGCCCTAAACTGGAAACAGTCCCTCCTCAGCTTAAACAAGCAAATAAGTCCTCCAAAGCAAACTACAAATCTAAATTACCTTCCTCAATTAAGGACAACCACAAGGCATTCTTTAGTTACATCCGTAACCTAAAAGGAAAGACCCAGATTTGTGCTGAACTGGTAGCTAATGATACCACATATACTGAGGTTGTGGATTTAGCTAACCTGTTAGCCAACAGATTCTGTGAAAACTTCACCCCCTCTCCCTGCTACACGTACTCCATGACATCCCTACCACCTGTCCTCTACCTTGTATCTCTAAATGCCCTCTCTAAGGCCAAAAACACAGCATGTATGGGACCTGATAACATCTCGGTTGTGTCCTACATGGGCTCAAACAAGAATTAGCCACGCCACTGTGTACTCTTTTCAATCATGGTCTAAGCTCCAGCTTCATCCCAGCTGAATGGCCACCATTATCCCCTTGCACAAAGGTGGTGCTTCCCACTGACCTTGGGAACAATAGATCTATTAGCCTGACTAGCCTTATCTGCAAGGCCATGGAGTGAATCATCACAGACCTTATCAATAAAGATATAGGTAATCTCCAAACACTTGACTGTACTCAGTTTGGAATTGTCAAAGGGAGACCATGCATGTTAAACCTGGTGGACTTCGTTGAGACAGTCACCAAGGCTCTGGATGACAGGAAATCTGTGCATACAGTCTACCTCAACTTAGCCAAAGCTTTTGACACTATCCTCCACTCAAGCATCATTGAGAAACTCACCCAGCTAGGTATCAACCCTTATATCGTTAGATGGGTCACTAACTGGCTGACTGATAGAACCCATATACTCAAAATAGGGGAATCCACCTCCAAAAGCAGACCTGTAAACAGTAATTTTCCACAAGGATTAGTCCTGGGACCTCTGCTGTTTGAAATCTATTTATTCGAAGTACAAGCTAAAACTAAAAGTTTGTGGCTGACAAAGTTTGCTAATGACTGCAAACTGGGAGTGGTCATAGAATCTCTAAATGATGTCAACATCCTTAAACAAGCAAATAAGTCCTAAAAAGCAAACTACAAATCCAAATTACCTTCCTCAATTACGGACAACCACAAGTCGTTCTTTAGTTACATCTGTAACCTAAAAGGAAAGACCCAGATTTGTGCTGAACTGGTAGCTAATGATACCACAAACAAATGATTGGTACCAAAGTCATGGCCTTAAACTCAACGCAAAAACATGTATTATCATCCTTTTCGGTAAGTGCAATGTTCGTGCTAACTACCAAATCAATAACAACACCCTAAGTATGCACTCAGTGGTGAAAGACCTGGGCATGTAGGTTGATAGCAAATACAATAAACCTACTGAATCAATTTATATATATACACACACAGTATACACACACACACACACACACACACACACACACACACACACACACACACACACACACACACACACACACGTGTTTTAGTGGTGTGCTTTTTAAATTTTACTTTGGGTGTTTTCATTTTGTCACAATTAAATTTGATTAAGACTGTCAGCTGATTAGTGCACACATATATACAGGAACTGATTCGGTGGGTTTATTGTATTCTGAAGAAGTCTTACTGACAAAAAGCTGATTTGTATTCACTTAAAGTTTAAATAAATGTTTCATTCTTGGTTTGTGGCTCCTGAGCAATCCCTTTCACCTGGTAATATTTTTTGGTTATTAGTTCTGTTTTTTTCTGACCGCAGTGGTGGTGCTGTGGTAGCATTGTCGCCTCACAGTAAGACGCTGTCCGGTTCGATTCTCAGCTAGAGCGTCTTCTGCATGGATCATGCATGAATGGGCGTACCTTCGTTGAAGGTTGTGCATCAGGGCTGGTAACTTGGCACGTAAAAATCAACTAGCAATCATTAGCGGACTGGAGTTCCGCTGTGGCGACCCCTAACTGGGAAAAGCCGAAAGACACAACAAAGTTCTGTTTTTGCTTGGTTCCTTTTTTGATTTGTGGTATTAATTTCTGAATATGGAGGAAGAAACAGACTTTGCTCACACTGCTTGCAGTATGTTTCTAGGAGGTGGTAGGTCCTCTGACAACCAGAGGGTGCTAATGCATACTTTGGACAGTATCACAAGAGAGCTTACTAGGCTTCTTACTGTTATCTCAGATCTCTGAAGGCAAAGAAACAGAGGTGAAAGTAGAAGTAGCAACTTGGAGTGTACTGAAAACAGTGGAAAGAGGTGAAAAGAGAAATGGCAATTTGGAGTGTACTGAAAACATTGGAAATGGAGGAAACATCAGGAATAATGTTCATTTCAATGAAGATGCTGGTGGACATCAGTTGGGAATTTCAACGTACTGATTTTTTTAGCAGTCCTGAACATGGACTTTCATATCACTATAATCTGAACTTAAGTGATGCTGCATTTTCAGAATGGTTAAATTTAGACGCTTCCCTTATGGCAGAGCATAATCACACGACCAAAGTGAGTAGCCTTAAAGAGAATTTAAGAGACTGGATTTCTTTATTAGAGAATAAACTTTTTAAGTTGCGTAATTTGCAAATGGACAATATATTTCTTATTACATGTTTGCGAGTGTGCAGGATTCCAAAAGGGTTGAGGTATTTTAAGTTTCCTAATGGGGTTGTGGCAGGCTCCAAGCTATACCAGGAACTTATTGAACTGTTTAACAAACAAGGACTGGAGCTTTTGGAAATCACGGTAAAGGAGAATTAAACAAGTATACAGAATCTTATCACTGAAATGGAACATTTGAATGGTAAGATTAAAAAAGATTTATGATTCTCTGTATACACAGCGGAATACAGTAATTTATTTAACAAAGTGGATAGTCATAGTTATAAAGTTAAAATGATGAAAAATTAAAAAAAAACTGTCCGGGGATAAGGCAGAATATGGGCAATTTTCCATCTCTTTCAACTGCTGGCTTAAAAGCCTGCGTTTGCACTTGTTCCCTGCCTTTCTTGTAACTAGTCTAGTCCAGGTACAGATTTGCTGAATCCAGGACTCTTTGTAAACTTCTGAGCCCCCCAAGCCTTTCTGTGTTGGAGTGAAGCCTTCTAGCTTATCAGTGG
This sequence comes from Protopterus annectens, assembly GCF_019279795.1. Taxonomy (NCBI): domain Eukaryota; kingdom Metazoa; phylum Chordata; order Ceratodontiformes; family Protopteridae; genus Protopterus; species Protopterus annectens. The sequence goes on along the minus strand of NC_056740.1, from coordinate 25,403,702 downwards.
GAGTGGTAAGCATTAGGTAGCCTATCTACCACAAGAGGAGTGGTTCCTGGCCCAGAAATTGTAGCTGCAGGGCTGTATTACAAATTTCTGAGTTGCCCATACCTTACTTGGATAGAAGGAAGTTTCTCTGTTCACCTGTGAGAGAGGGGAGCTTTGAGCAGCCTATCTGTCCCTGGAGCAGTGGTTCCAGCCCAGAAGTTAGTAGTTTATTGGCCATTTTGGGATAATTTCTATCTCTTTCATTTCCCTGCTATAAAAACCATGTTTGCATGATTTTGTGTGCTGGGCAGTGCTGGCTAGCTATGGTTAAATTATTCCCCAGCTCCACTAAGTCTCCTCTTCAGTTTTTCCCTTGACACTAGTCTAACTCTCAACCTAAGCACTCAAAAAGCATCCTACAGCCCAGCACTTGCTCGGACCTAATAGCAAGCACTAATATACCCTGACACTTGATTGCCCAGCAGGGCAAGGCTCTTTATTCACCCCTCACCAACCAAGTGACTAAGCAGCTCACCCTACTATTCAGGCTTGACCAAAGGGCAATTTCAGGTGTACTCTCCAGTCCAGCTGGTGAATCTGGGTATCCTGAGGCAGTGTTACAACTGCCTAATGTACACAGACAACCCTCTCCTCCTACCACAAAACATTAACATATGCAAGAGATGCAATTATACAGCCAAATTGGAGGCTAAGCTGTCTCCACCCAAGACTGGAACAGACAGTCAAGAGGAGAAAGTTAACACTTGCATCATACCTCCAGCCACACATAGATCTACTAAACCAGCACTGGCAAAAAATACACATAAATACACAAAATCATACTCGGCGGCTCTAAATAAAAACCTGCAAAAGCATCAGAGACCTCCAAAGCAGACACACAAACAACCTGCACCTCCCATCACAAACCAGGCAACACATAAAACACAAAATCAGTGTGCCGCACAACCACAGCCCTTAAGGCGAAATAACATACCTAACACACTAGTAATAGGTGACTCTATAGTCAGGCACACTGACATCCCACTCATTAGGCTGGACAAGCAGAAGGTTACTGTTAGCTGCCTGTCAGGAGCCAGAATCCGCCACATAACACAAGCACTCAGGTCACTCCAGAACAAGTACAAATATGACTCTGTCATTGTTCATGTTGGTGTGAATGACCTGAAATGTACCTCCCTGGACTACATGAAAAGAGACATGGAAGAGCTCTCTGATCATGTAGCCCAGGCTGATATGACCCTGACCCTGAGTAGCATCCTGCCCTCACCAAGAATGATACCTCAGTATAAAGAAAAAATTGTCAATTTTAATAATTGGCTAAGCTCCTGGTGTCATTCAAAGGGGATCCAGTGTCTGTCAGCCTGGGACGACATGCTCGACAAGCCCCGTTGCTTCGCAAGAGATGGCTTGCACCTGTCACTCCTAGACTTTCGAATACTGGCCAAGGCTCTTGCTGCCCCCATAGTGCCTTTTTTAGGCAAGGCTCAAAAGTCATACCCACCTCCGTAAACAGCACAATTAAAAAAAAACTGAGGGTTATGCTACTCAACGCCCGGAGTTTAAATCTCAAAATGCATGTACTGGAAGCAATCCTCAGTATGGAGAACATCGACATCAGTGCAGTAACTGAAACCTGGTTCAAGGCTCCAGAGGGCACCCCAGCACTACTGGGCTACAAATCATACCACATGTTTTGGCCACAGAACACAGACCGAAACACAAAAGGAGGGGGTGTATCCATATTCATCAAGGATAGCTACACCTCCAGGTTAGTGGCGCAGCATGATACCTCTAAGATCATCCACGTGCAACTAACATCGGGCAAATCTGCAATGCAAATTGTGGCCTGCTACAGATCACCCTCCATGACCCAAGACCACCACTCCACCTTTCTGGAGACACTGGAAAACATGAGGGTCCTATCACACACCCTAATATTGGGCGATTTAAATTACCCTACCATTAACTGGGAAAACTACTCGAGTACAAACTCCCAGGCCCAGCGCTTCCTAGAATTCATCAACTCAAATGCCCTGGATCAGCTGGTAAACTCCCCTACCAGAAATGAAAACATATTGGAACTGGTCATCACCAACATGGGCAATAGGTGTTCCACACTGGAGGTCAACCCGTCACTGGTTAGATCAGACCATAAACTAATCACTCAGGATGTCCACACCCCACCACCAACCCCAACTAAGGAAACCACAGTAAAAAACTTTTCTAAAGCAAGCTTCACCTTACTTAAGACAGAGGCGGTAAGTTTCACAGCCCCCATGCTAAAGGATAATGCTGCCCAAGATGCAGAAACCTTTACAAATGCACTCTATGAACACCTACAAGGAAGCATGTATCGTGCCATCCCTATCAAAAGCAAGACTCACTCCTCTAAGAGAAGGAAACCATCTAGTGGACCCCTGCCATAAACAGGCTATACAATATAAGGAGGAAACTAGTTCAGAAAAAAAGCAAATCCCAATAAGGAAAGACATCCCTGATCAGTATCAGTAAGAAACTAAGATCCCTCATAAAATCATCCAAGGTTAACTTCGAAAGAAAAATAGCCAAGGATTCAAAAGATAACCACAAAATCTTCTTTAGCTATGTTAAGAATCTAAGTGGCAACTCGCAGATATGCACTGAACTAGTGCAAAATATACTGAACCTACTGATATTGCCAACATCATGGCAGATAGATTCAGTGCAAACTTCACCCCTCCTCTCACTCCCAGAAGGGCCCACAACAATACTGGAAAAGTGTAGTGTCCCAGAAATCACAGACGCACAGGTGAAAACAGTCCTTTCAAAAGCCAAAAACACAGTGTCAGTGGGGTCAGATGGTGTCCCAGGCTGCGACTTGCACGAACTACAGAAAGACCTAACCCCACACCTTAACACACTGTTCAGCCTTAGCCTCTCCACAGGCTACATGCCCATAGAATGGCGCACAGCAACAGTTATTCCACTCCACAAAGGATGGGCCGCAAATGAACCTGGTAACTATCACCCCATAAGCCTGACTAGCCTGGTCTGCAAGGCTATGGAGCGCATCATTATGGAACTCATTAACAAAGACATTGGGAACCTCCAAACACTTGACCCGTCCCAGTTCGGCTTTGTTAAGGGCAGATCATGCCTACTAAACCTGGTTGACTTCTTTGAGACAGTCACCAAGGCCATAGATGAGGGAAAGGTGGTTCACACGAGTCTATATTATAACATCGAAGTTCGTAAACATCGAATGTTATAATATCGAACCCTAAACACCAAAATCTGCAAACATCGAACAGTCAGAATAGCGATTTTTTTTCCCAGGGAAAAAAATCGCTATTCTGAGAAACATACACACAACACAAACAAACACAAAAAACAGCAATCCACACACATACACTTAAAATCCTACACCTAAACCTAAACTAAACTTTACATACATTACTAGCTATCCACTTACCTTAACCCAACCCTAACCCTAAGGTCCGTCACTATTACACACTCACCTCACCCGCACCCTAACCCTAACTCACCTAACCCACCCCTAACCCTAACCTACACACAACCGCACACTTACCTGACCCCACACCCTAACTCTAACTCACCTAACCCTCCCCTAACCCTAACCTACACACAATCGCACACTTACCTGACCCATGCCCTAACCCTAACGTCCACACAACCGCACACTTACCTGACCCGCTCCCTAACCTTAACTCACCTAACCCGCCCCCTAACCCTAACCTACACACAATCGCACACTTACCTGAACCTGACCCGTACTGTTACAACATATCGAACGCTGAAAACAGAGAAGCCACAGCAATGGCCCACCAAATTCTTTCCCTGGGAAAGAATTCGGTGTCCTGCACCTTCGCTGTTTTCAGCGTTTGACATTACTGGTTCGATATTATAACATTTGAACTTTATAAAATTCAATGTTATAATATAGACCCGGTTCACACAGCCTACCTTGACCTCGCCAAGGCTTTGACACCATTCCCCACTTGGGTATTACAGAAAAACTCACCAGCCTGAACATAATCTCCTACGTCATGAGATGGGTTGCTAACTGGCTTACAGACAGAACTCACATGGTAAGAATAGCGGGCTCCAGGTCTGACTCTAAACCAGTCACAAGTGGTGTCCCACAAGGCTCGGTCCTGGTACCCCTACTGTTTGGCATATACTTCTCAGAAGTGCAGGCAAACACAGGAGGACTATGGCTGCCCAAGTTTGTCGATGACTGCAAACTGGGAGCCATAATTGACTCTATGGCTGACATGGACATCCTCCAAAAGGGCCTTACTGAGACAGACACTTGGTGTTAAAGTCATGGCCTCAAGCTAAATACCAAAAAATGCATAGTCATCCCGTTTGGAAAAAAAAAACACTCACAAATTACCACATAGGTGGCAGCCACCTTAATACAGAAGAGGTAATAAGAGATCTGGGGACCTAGGTAGATAGTAATCTCTCCTTTGACAATCATATTGCCAAAGTAGTTAGGAAATCCTTCTATGTGGACCATCTAATTACTAAAGGGTTCGCATGAAGAAATAAAGCGGTTATAGTGCCCCTCTACTCGTCACTCATCAGAACCATGATAGAGTACAATGCCTCATTTGGGATGTACCTCACAAGGCACTTCCAACAGCTGGAAAGACCACAAAAGTACCTCACCAAGAGGATTACTGGCCTCAAACATATGTCCTATGCAGCCCGACTGAAAAATCTCCAGCTGGACTCAGTGGCATATCGCTTACTTAGAGGTGATCTCTGCCTGACTTACAAAGCTATGTCCAATTCAGAATTGATGGACATACTCCACCTAAATAAATCCAAGTCACTGCGAGCCACGTGCTCTAGTGAGCTAAACCTCACCCCAACAATAAATAGAACATGGTGGAGGGATAGATTCCTGTCACAGAGACTTCCAATGCTTTGAAACAAAATTCCAAACTACATTAGGCAGAAACCCTCACTAACACTCTTCAAGAGAAACCTTGTCGAGTGGATGGGTAACAGAAAATACATCCCTGGGATCACTTCATTGGCTCTGCTTGACAGAGGATCAGTTAATTACTCAATGGGGTGGTGAAAGCTGACACACTCTGGCTAGGCTTATAAATGCTGGGCAGATAGCCTAGTACCTACCTATGAACCTATAAACCTATGAACCTAATATGAGGAGGGTAAGGCATTTCCTCTCTCTTTACCTAAGAAGGAAAATGAACATGATGGAAGGAGCCCCCCCCCCCCACTCCCTACCAATAGGAATTTTGAAGATGGTAGGGCAGGATATGGGGGGATAGGAATGAGGAAACTACTATTAATGATGTACAGGAGGTCTTTGATTTGGAAGACCCTTTAGAGTTCCTGCCCCAGGAGGTCCAAAAGAATTGCAAACAGGACCCAGTCCCTGTCAGAGAAATCTTCCAGTGTAGATGGGCCCACCTGGGGGGGCAGGTACAGAGCCAGCAGAACCTTTCCTACCAGTGGGGGGGGGTTACAGGAGGTGGTAGAGGAAGAATTGAACCCCATCTGTGGTATTTACCACCCTGGTATTATCCCTATGGTTCTTAAGAAAAATAATGTTACTATTTACAATTACACAGACGACAACATCACTGATGAGCACTTTTCCATTTTTGAGAAAGGATTCACTTTATTCGTACTTTTAAACAAAACCTGGAGGATACCATGATAGAATTTCAGTTATTCATTATAAAAATGAATTTTGCTATCCAGTACAAGGATAAGGAGGTGGAAAGGGTAGAACAGAATGGATATTCTAATTATTTAATTTTAAAGAAAAGGAGAACAGTAATGGCCATTCCCCACCCCACAGTTGAAGCATTTTCCAAAATATGTGAGCATAACATTTATCAGTTTTATATTTCATGGAAAAAGGGCTATAGTGCCTTTAATCTTACTAAAGAAGAACTTGATGCTTTAGAAAACTTGAAAAGGAATCCCCACCTTAGAATAATGAAACCTGACAAGGGAGGGGGTGGATAGTTGTTTTCAGGAGAGAAGAATACTCTAAAGATATGTTAAAGATTTTGAAAAATAGTGACTCATGCCAGAGCATCTATGAATGAAGTGCATGGTTCCTGTCAATATATAGATTTATTTTTGGATGATGAATTGCTGCAGGGTGGGATGGATCTGAACACTTTCAAGGTTTTGTGGAACAATCACCTCAGAATTTCATTTTCCTTTGGGATCCCTAAGATTCACAAGGACCTGCAGCACCCTTGCTATTTATGTTGACAAGTTGTTGAAACCTTTTCAAAAAAATGTACAGCCACATTGTTAAGGACTCTTGGGATTTTTTGGGTAGGCTCACACATTCCCTTTGGAACAAGGATCTCATCTTCCTGATGATAGATGTGAAATACCACTTCTCTACTTTCCTCTAGGAAGATGGATTGGAACTGTTCAGTGAAGCAGTCCTGAGGTCTGGTTTAGTTAATGGGGAACAATTCATGTTTATTATGGAATGTATGGAGAATTTGCTCGACAACAAATGTGTTTGGTTTGAGGGGTAACATCTTCAAACAAACCAAGAGAGTTGCAATGGGGGCTGTTTGTGCCCCCATTTATGAAAACTTGGTGATGCATAGTTGGGAGAGTCACTTCATTTTTGGTTCCCGTTTTCAGGATAAGTTTTCATTATAGCTCAGATATTTTGATGACATTTTTGTCCTCTGGGTGGGGGACATAGAGGAAATTCCTGGGTTTATAGAGTATTTGAATAATACCCCTTTCCTGAAATTCACTTACCAAATAGACAAAAAAAGCATCAATCATTTGGACATCACCTTAGAGAAGAAAGAAAATGGGTTTTCCTCAATTATTTACCGAAAACCCACTTTCTCAAACAGTTATCTACATTTCTGTAGTATGCATCCTTTGTCCCAGAGAAAAAGTCTTGTTAAGGAACAATTTATTAGATTGGCAAGGATGGTGCCTGATAATATAACTTTTGAAACTGAAAAAAGAAAATTGGAGGATATGTTCCTTGAGAGGGGAGCTTTTTGCAAGAACCATCAGCACAGAGGTTCCCCAAAATAGAGGGAAGAAATAGCTACCCCTCTTGGGAACAGGATTAAATAATGGAGCTATGTTGATATCTGACAATAATAATATTCAAAATGGGCAAGAAAGAGTAGATGCTTGTCCACAGTTAGAAAATGAGGATGTAGTAAAGGCTAGAGACTTCCCTAAAGTTATGGTACTTGAATACGGTGTTGGTTCCAACGGCATTAGGGACATCATAAGTATAAATTGGGGAATATTGGTAGAAGACAGACAAATCAGAGACATAGTAGATAACAGACCCACTTTTATAGTAAAAAAAGTAAAAATATCAAGAATATTTTAGAATCTAATGGTGACAACAAGGAGAAGAAAGAAAAAATTAGTAAAAGTACCCAAAAATATGGAATGTGTAGCCAGTGTAAATATATATTGGGCCATCGAGTACTGCAGCTGCAAAATGCAGCAAAGTCTATCATCTACTCACAGGAAGGGAATTGTCTATCTAAGGGGGTCATGTATTTGGCTGTGTGTATGTCTTGCCCTGCATTTTATGTAGGGGAAAACAGACAGGCAGCTAAAGGAAAGGATATATGATCACAAATATGCGATATGTAATAAAAATCCAAACAATGCTTTGCATAAACATTCTGCCTGTTGTAATGGCTTTAAGCAATTTTTGTTCACTATATTGGAAAAATGTTCCTGCTAATCCTAGATGGGATGGGTGGAAAGACAAGTTGGAATTAAGAGATGAGTTGGCAAATTAAATTAGATGCAACCCATTTCCCTGGAATTAATGAATGCCTATCCCTAGTGCCATTACTAAAACATAAGGCAGAGAAATATTAGTTACTGGGCAGAGTTAGCCTAAACACATAAAAATGCATTATTGTTTATGCTGGAAGTTCCACTATTGTTGGATGTTAATATACATATGTAAATATATATTACTTATAACCTAAATAAATTCTGTTTTTTCATTTTTGACTGTTTTTATACTGTGGTTTTATAAAGTTTGACTGGGTATATTTATTTAGTCTTTACTACAGTTTCTCATATGTACACAGTTTTTTATATTTTATTCAGTCTTTTTTATGGCAGAGGAAAAATGTTTTAGTGGTGTGTTTTTTAAATTTCACTTCAGGTATTTTTATTTTGTCACAATTAAATTTGATTAAGACTGTCAGCTGATTAGTGCACATGTATATACAGGAACTCATTCGGTGAGTTTATTGTATTCTGAAGAAGTCTTACTAACAAAAAGCTGATTTGTATTCACTTAAAGCTTAAATAAACATTTCATTCTTGGTTTGTGGCTCCTGAGTAGTCCGTTTCACCTGGGAATATTTTTTGGTTGACAGCAACCTTACCTTTGATCACCATGTCTCCACAGTGGTAAGAAGGGCATTCTATATTGCTCATCTCATAAGTAAGGGCATTGCATCCAGAAAAAAAGAAATTAGATCCTCTCTGTACTCTTCCTTCATCAAGCTAATAATTGAGTACAATGCCCCTTTTGGTATTAACCTTTCCAAGCACATGTAGCAATTGGAGAGCCCACATAGGTTCCTCACAAGGAAAATTCACGGTCTTCACCATCTGTCTTATGTGGATCATCTGAAATCACTGTCACTTTATTCTGTTTCATACAGACTACTCAGGGGTGATCTATGCCTTGCATTTAAGGCAGTCTTTGACCCTGCTTTATTGGAAATGCTGCATATCTGCAAGTCAAATGGTACACGGGTTACTCACTCTAAAGATCTTAACCTGATATGTGACATTAATAGAACCTGCTGGAGGGACATATTTATCTCCCAGAGGTTACCACACCTTTGGAATGGACTCTCATTTCATGTCAAACAGAGCACTTCATTGGGCCTCTTCAAACTTAGTCTGGAAGATTGGATGGGTGACCATAAATTCATTCTAGGCTTCCATCTGTGTCCCTCTTGGAAAGGGGCAATTGGTGCTGATTGTGAAAATAAGGCCAGAACTTGGCTAGACTTGTAAGAGCCCTGGGGGCATTAGCCTAGTAACTTCCTATGATCCTATGTTTACATTTCACCAGCACCATTCCAAATCCAGACCTAGCAACCAAGAATTTCTTCCACCTTTATTTAGGACAGATTCACTGTTGAATGGATTGCCACTCACTTTATGAACAACTTAGCCAGCCATTACCTTCTGGTCTCTTGTGGATAAGTTTGCAGGAGACTTCAAGTACATATCCACTGGCCAGTATATTCAATTTCTGTGATAGTCTCCCTGTGTTGCCCATTCTTTGCATATTGAATATATTGCAACCACTAACCTCCTGAATATTACATACTACCCGTATCTCCATCTAAATTTATTATAGATAATTATAAAAAGTAGACTTAGCAAGCACTCTGCCTTACACCTATATTAATATAAAAGTTTGGACCTACAAGCTTCTATTAACACTACTCTTCTCCTAGCTGCTTTATACAATTGTAATAGCCTCTGTCAAAAATGTTTCTAATCTTAAAGTCTCCAGCTTTCTATTAAGAAGTTAAACACTACTTTCTTGAATGTCTTTTCCTGGTTATACTTCCTAAATCTCCTTCCTCAAAAATGTTTCCTGTGTTTGAAAAGCATTTGAAATATTCCAACATTTAAATTCACAAAACCACATTCAGTCATTATCAGTTGAGTTTTAGCCATCTTATTCTTTATAATTTTCAACATTTTAAATCTATATTTAATAATGATGTGGATCTTCATTTAAAAAACATATCCGCGTTCTTAAAACTCCATCTTCAACATTTAATTCCTCATCTCCTCTACCCTTAGACTTTTCTTGTAACTGTTCTGTTGGATATTTTGGGAACTGCTCTTATTTTAAGAAAAGCTAATGCAAACAAAAAAAATGCACAAAATAATCCAAGGAATTCAGAAATGTTATTTATGTGGACGCATAATGTCAAAATAGTTTAATGCAAGTTGCACAATGTGGCCTGAACCTGATTATCAATGGAATAGAAACCAGTGAGCATGCCTGAGATGACCTAATTAAGGAAAACCCTCAAGAAAAACCCACAGATCTTGTAAATAGGAATATTGTATGACCACAGTCACATGACCTGAGAAGTCCAGTATTGTGCATATAGCATGATTTCAGTGATGTACATTCACACATGCATCAGTACACCACTATGAGAACAGTTCCACCATAACACAGTGGTTGTCCACTGGACTCAAGAGAACAGATATGTGGGTTTTAGACTTGGCTCAAACTATTATTTAGGCTGGCAATTAGTGCAGAGGATTTAGGCTGTGAGCTGTTAGCAAGCTGCTTCCTGTAGTCTGGGGTTTGATGCCATTAGCCTCCATTTTCTACTATATGATAGTAATCTGGGGCAGTTGGAAATGGGCTAGGACCTTCAGTGGTCTCCTGGACTGCATGCCTTGTAACTACCTATGAACCTAAGCTGGCAGCCATAGGCACTTCTCAGCAGAGTCCGTAACAATGTTATCATAAGTGGGAAAGAAATGGATATATAGGATTATCAAACACATAGTGTACAAAGGAACACACAGAAAGGCAAAGTGAAGGGAAAACTGGAATGGGAGGTGATGAAGCAAGTGTACTTTTCTGAGGGGGACAGATGCCCATTTTTTTATTTTGAAAAGAGTTGAAAGGTAGGTTAAAATAGAAAGGTGTAGGTAGGAAAGAGGATATAGGGTTGGTACCAGGAGTAGACAAACAAACACAAAAAACAGACAAATACCAACAAAGGAGGGGATGACACAAAGGAGGGACACAGATGGAGAGAGTGAGAACAGTTGATGATGGTATGGCTTAGACTGCAAACAGGGGAAGAAAGTAAAACAGAAGAAAGGAAGCACCATGATGGGGGATAAGATGGGATGACTGCTAATATTCATGCTGCTCAGTGCATGAATGTGGACAAAGCATAGTCAGAAACCACAATGTCTATCTTCCCTGTTGAACTCAGCTGCTGGTGGCCTGATGGGCTTGGACAGGCAATATGGCATGGATGTAATTCAGGCCGGCTTCAAGCTGCCAGCCAACTAATGCCATCAACATTGATCCTGAATGGTTACACATTGTTACCTAAGAATGCCATCCCTAGATGGACATCCTATACCTGTCTCACTGGGAATAGATTATCAGAGGCTACCATGGAACCCTTCAGGTTACCTATCAATGGATGCCCATTATCAACCTACAGAGAGACAGACATGGTGGTAACTGAAAATTCAGTAGGGGATATCAAGGCAGGTCCATATTTATGTGATTGCTGCCACACCGCAGCCACAGCTGTGGCTAACACTGCACAAAATAGTAACCTAAATAGAGAGAAAAAATAAATAAATATAAAGGATGGATGGATAGAGAGAGAGAGACTGAATAAGGAAAAACATTAGCAATACTCATGTGTAATGCTATGAGGGGAAAGAAAATGTTGTTAGGTGTGCATTGCCAATGTAGACGATAGACCAGCCAGACCAAAGGGTAGTATTGCAGGCAGTGTACCACAAGGAGCAGGATGACATAGTTCCTAATCAGTCTTCCTGTGTGGATGTGAAGAGTATGATGTGTATATGGTGCATTGAGTGACTTCAAGGGCCATTAAAGGTGGAGTGCCACTCCTCTGGTGTCCTGTTGTAGGGACAAGGGACATGGAAGTGGTTACCAGATATGGAATGCCATAGGATGCCTGCAGGAAAACATGTGGACTATGTCATTGGAACATTGCCACAGCTATCAAAGCAGTGGTCTAAACCAGGCAAGATTTGCAATCATGTGTTACAACATATGACAGAGTTCAATATATGAAGCTTGCCCAAGGTATGCCAGGTAAAAGTGGCACTAGCAGGGGCAAGGAAATGGAGGTTGCACATAGTATGTTAGCAGGCATACTAATGTACATTGTATGGCTGGCTGGGCTTTGCCAATGGACATAGCAATGTAGTGGGTCAGTCACACAGGTGTGATGTAGAGTATAGCAAAAGGCATGCTAGAAGGACAACTAGAATTAAGCCACTGATTAGTACCCTACAGCACTGACATATCACAGAGGCAAAGGATAGAACAGCAGGACAGCCTGCATATACATTCCATGTGTATCAGGAGGTGTGTATCACTGATAAAAAGGTTTTTCACTACTAGCCATAATGTAACAATACACAATTCTGCAAGTATCAGTAGTATATTTTGTTATAATAATACCAGTATATACAAAGTACTGTGTCTTGAGAGCCATTCCATACTCATCTGAAATGTCAAACTATTGCTCTCAATCTCTCCAAGAAATGAAAAGAATAAAGAAATAAGGAGAATGTGCGTGACTCACATATTCAGCATTTGACTGGTCATTTAATACCAAATTCCAGTACAATGCACCTATCATGAGTACTTACTGTGGAACTTTGGAGCACTTTCCCATAACCTCCTATTCCCACTGGCAAAGAAGGTCAAAGTCGTGCCTGTGTGGGTTATTGTAGTGGTGCCTCCACTGCTCACCAGAGCAGAAAATGCCCATTACTGCATTCACCATCCCAGCAAGTCATAAATTGAAAGAAAAACTAAATAAGTATGTCTAATGGATGAATAGTGATAAAGAGAAAGGCTGAATACATCTTATGCCAGGGACCCTCATTAGAGTGTCTGCGCATGAATTGCAAAAACATTTTTGTGGTCTCAGAAGACACGGCCTCTTCATAGGTCACAGTCATGATAACAATGGTTTTACATTCGTGTTGATGCATGTTGGATCAGTAGGCACCAACACAGTCCTATAGTGCATGATGCTAGCATACAGTGACTCTTAAATGACTTGCATACATGTCTGGTGTTTAGGGTGTGAATTAAAAGATGGCCTGATTATAAGTATCCTGTATAAGACACTTGTGACTCCAAAATTATTTTATAGTGCTTCTAGGGGCCTTGACATAGCTTAACACACTCCCATCCCTGCAGGGTCTGTGACCTACTCAGGCATGAGCAATATACTTTGTATCCTTTCATACATGTGCACTACCAGGTATGAGTCTCATTGCACAGTCTTAATCTGGTGTGCATTGTTTGAAATGTGGAGTTCAGAGACATTAAACTCTGACTAGCTAATTAGCATAACTGTCATACTGTGAGCCTTGGAACTGCATTGCACAACAGTACAGCCATAGTCATTATAGTGCTCCTTGCGTTATACACATTTCCTACTAGAAAGAGAAGGATTTGGAGACTGCTAACTAAATGTACCGAGGCTGCACAAAGCTGCAGCTGTTATGTTAAGTGGCCAGAAAAGAGTGGCATGTGGGGGTCTATGTGTGGGTAACATTACTGCTGTGTTCCTGTTACAGTTTTGTGAGGGGGTGGCAATCATCTCACTGCTGACTCTACGGGAGACTTACACGCTTTTTTAGCTGTCTTCTCAGTATATTTCCATAGTACTTTAATGATGGCAGTATGAAGTGTCTTTGAATGAGTTAGGGAATACAGGACATATGCAGGTATGGGAGGATTACCTTCGTAAATTTATTTATTTTATTTATTTATTTACATTTGATAAATGGGCAGTGCCCAACTGGGCCAGAAGACCATTTTCAGTGGAGACCCGGGGAGAAAAGCTCCAATGAAGATTACATAATTATACATTTGTATATATGACAATTGCAATAGGAGTTCAAACACAAGTTCCTTGATATTGTATCTAAACGCATATAACAATGGTAGTACAATAAGCTTATACTATTCATACAAAAAAAAAAATATATATATATATATATATATATATATATATATATATATATATATATATATTTTTTTTTTTTTTTTTCCAGGATAAAAATATCACAAAATGAAGCTAAGGAAGTTCAATTGCCAATTAATACTGACAATGGGTGGTGGAGAGAAGGAAGTTAGACAGTAAGGGGTTAAATTAGTTAGCCTGGTGGAGAAAGCCTATGTTTGGTGAAATATTCCTTTAGGGACTGTTTAAATGAATGTGTATCACTGATGGACAGAATATGTTGAGGTAGAGAATTCCAGTGTTTGGTAATGATATATGAGTATAAGGAGACACCGTGAGAGTTTTGGGTTTTGTTAACCTTCAACAATACTTTATCAGCATGGGTCTATATTAATATCTTGAATACAATACTGTTGACATGAGAATACCGAAAGCGCACTACATCGAATGTTTAAATGGAAAATCTCTGTAGGGGGGAATTTTCGTTTACTTCAATGTAGTGCGTTCTCAGAGTTGGCATATTTAAGTAGGGGGGTGTGGGGGGTGCAGCCCCCCATGTGGGGGGTGCAGGGGGGCTTCCTTTTTCTTTTTTTTTTTTTTGTTGTTTTTATAAGTTCGATGTTTGAAGACATCGACCATATGGTGTCGACCATATGGTATTCGATATTTTCAACCGTCGATCTTATTTAGTTTTTTTTTTTTTAATTTAGTATTTTTTTTTTTTTTTGGTTTCGATGGTTTAAGACTTTTATCACTAAAGTTCGATCTTTAGTGATTCGAAGTTTTAAACCTTCGAGATTATAATATAGATCCTATCAGCATGCCTAAGAGATTTTAGATTAGTATACGGTTGAACAATTTCAGATAGAGCTGGGCAGTTGCCAGGTTTGTATAAGACTGTATAGGCAGTTAATAGCTGAGTCAGACAGTTCAGCTGGAGAAGGGCAGTGCAATGGTGAGATCTTTGAGACTGAATTTGGCTATTTTGTTATAGCAAGATTCAAGGCTATTCAGTTCAGCTTTGTGAAGACTGGTAAAAATTTGTGAACAGTAAATCAGGGAAGATAAGAGATGGGTTCTGGCTGTTGCGAGTCTGGCATGGTCAGTAAGATACGATTTAGCCCTATAGAGAGAGCCCAGTTTGACATGAAACTTTTTAATTGTTAGTGCAAGGTGTTTGTCAAATTTAAGTCCACTATCAGTTGTGACACCAAGAAGTTTTGTATGTTCAATGGGTTCTATTTTTGTGCCACTGGAGGAGGAAATGGAGATAGGTGGTTGGTTGGTTGTTGTTGAGGTATTATAGAAGACCATAAGCTTGGTTTTATTGGGGTTAAATATAAGTTGATGGGCTGTTAAGTAGTTTTCAATATTGTGGAGGGCTGCCTGAGATTTTTCTTGGAGTTCCTTGATAGAGGGGGCAGAGCAGATTAGGGAAGCAACGTCAGCATATTGTATGATTGAGGCTGGATTTACTGAGGAGATTAGGTCACTGGTAAAAATTGTGAATAAAAGTGGGCCAAGGATAGATCCTTATGGGACTGCT
This sequence comes from Protopterus annectens, assembly GCF_019279795.1. Classification (NCBI taxonomy): domain Eukaryota; kingdom Metazoa; phylum Chordata; order Ceratodontiformes; family Protopteridae; genus Protopterus; species Protopterus annectens. The sequence continues at coordinate 25,388,375 of NC_056740.1, read as the reverse complement.
ACACATATAGGGAGCTAGGGGGAGAGATTATTGTCCCATAAAGTGGCTTCTTTCCTATCTGACAGGTAGCTATGAAACCAGCTTAGGGCTTCAGAGCTGCAGTGGTAGAAAGCCATTTTATTGAGAAGTATTTGATGAGATACAGTGTCAAATGCTTTTGACATATATAGGAAGGTAGCAGAGACTAGCTGTCTGTTGTTTTTGAGTTGATTTACACTATTAGTAAAGCTAATTAGAGCTGCACTGGTTCTATGCCTAGGTCAAAAGCCATGTTGTGTATTAGATAATAGGTTATTTGACAGAAAGTGGTCTAGGATCTGTTTATGTATTCATTTTTCTAAGATTTTGGCAAGTGGTGACAAAATGGCTGCGGGTCTGTAGTTGGACACATCAGTAGAGGAATCACCTTTATATAAGGGTATGACATGAGATATTTTCCAAAGGAGTGGTACATACTGTTCAGAGATAGAATGGTTAATGAGAATAGATATAGGGTAAGCAATGGAAGTTGCAGGTAGTTGTAGAAAGTCACTAGGTAGTTGGTCTGCAGCTAGTGTACAGGGTTTTGGTTTAGAAAGGAGATTTTTAACATAACTTGTTTGGATAGGTTTGAGACAGAGGAGGGTAGAATTGTTGTTGGAGGTTTGAGGTATGGACAGAGGCATATTAGGGGTTCTGTTTAGTAGACAGTTTATTGAGTTAATAAAATGGGAGTTAAATTGAGTGGCTATGCAATCATTTGAGTTAGTCAGAGTTTGGGCAGGGGTAGTGGGTTTTCCTGGGTTGAGAAGAAGGTTGATTGTTTGCCAGAATCTTTTGGGATTTTTCTGGTATTTTAGTTGACTTGTTTGGAAGTAGGCTGTTTTGTCTTGTTGAATTAGTTTTTTGGTTTGATTTTGAAGTTGATGGTAGGTAATAAGATTTTTTTGTTTAATTCTGTTATTCTGAAAGAGATACCAGGTTCTGTCCCTTTGTTTTAATAGAAGAATTGTGTCTTTTGACAACCAGGGAAGCTGTTTGGATTTGGTACGAATTTTTCTAATTGGGGCTAGATCATTAAGTATTTGTAGGAAAGCACTATTGAAGTACTCTACTGCACCGTCCAATTGAAGAGTTATTAGAGGTGCCCAGTCATATTGTTGAAGAAGAGTAGTAAATAAGGTAGGTGAAAACTGTTTTTTATTGTGAATGTAGTGAAATGAAATGTTACAGGAATTATGTGTATGTTTTCTAATCAAGTAGGTAGGGAAGTGATCGCCTAGTGTGTCAGGGAGACACCCAGCATCATAGCTAATATTAGATTTGTTTGTTAAAATAAAGTCAAGAGTGGATTGCCTGTTGTTGTGTTTTTCTATGCATGTGGGGTGGTTCATTTTTTGACAGAAATTGTACAGGTTTATGAAGTTAGTGGGGGGGGGGGGTTAAAAGAGTAGGTAGTCCAGTCAAGGTTAAAATCTCCAAGTATAATGGTTTCATGGCTGAAGTTAGTAGAGGCCCACTCGAGGATGTTTTCAATATTTTGGAGGTTATTAGCAGGGAGCAGGTAGATCACTATAAAGATAATGGACTTATGATTATTCATATGTAGGCATGCTACTGAAACGTCTGAGTTAGGGATATCAGGTGAAGTAGAGTTAAATTGTGCCAATTTAAGATTGTCTTTAAACGAAATGGCAATCCCACCACCATGTCTAGATACTCTATCAGTTCTGAGGATGTTATAACCATTGGGAAAAAATTCTTCAGATTTAATATGAGGTTTAAGCCATGTTTCAGTAATGACAGCTATAGCAGGGGAGTAAAGGCCAATAGCCACATGAAATTCATGTACTTTGTTTATCAAGCTTCTGAGGTTGACGTTAATGATGAGAAGGTCAGAGTTGCTTTTTTTCAGTGGCAGATAGGAGTTAGGTGTGGAGTTAGGGGAGGTATCAGAATGTGGATTTGGGGCTGGGTAGAGAATGTGGTGAGGATTGGGCCTGGATTAGGATGGCTGTCACACTGGAGTTTAATATGGGTAAGGGAATGGAGGGTGTCTGTGATATATATATATATATATATATATATATATATATATATATATATATATGGGTCTATATTATAAGATAAATGGTTGAAAACATTGAATACCATATGGTCGACACCATATGGTTGATGTCTTTAAACATCGAACTTATAAAAACAACAACAAAAAAAAAAAAAAAAGTACCCTTACGGAGATTTCCGTTTACACATTCGATGTTGTGTGCTTTCGCTATTCTTGTGTCGACAATATCACCTTCGATATTGTCGGCTTTTGAGAATATAATATAGGCCCTCTATATATATATATATATATATATATATATATATATATATATATATATATATATATATATATATATATATATATATATATATATATATATATATATATATATATATATATATATATATATATATATATAGAGTGTAGTAGCAGAGCTGTAGGTTTGAAAATATGTGAGAGAGAATATTAGAGTAGGGGAGGTGTTGAAAAGGTATGGGGAGATGTGAACAGTGGATTTCTTATGATGCAGGTCCTCAATTACTGGCAAGGTAGAGGAAGGGTTGTTTGTGAGAAGGTATGATTGGAGGGAGATGGTATAAAGGGCTAGGAGTAACAGAGCTAGCAGGACAGGGAGAGAGATGATAGGTTTTATTACAGGCATAGTAAAGAAGGTAGATTGTAGTTAAGGTCGGGGTGATAGTCAGATTGTAGATAAATAAAAAAAAAAATCTTATGTAGAAGAGCCAGAAAGGAGACTTGATAAGATAATGGATGACGTGAGATTGAAAATTGTAGGTGGAGTGCTGATTAGAAGATAGGGAAAAGGGGAGGAACCTGTCTGGGAATAAAGGAAATTGATCCTGGGGTGCGTAGGAATGGGGTAGGGTAGAGTAGGGGAGGAGAGTGAGCCTGAGCGCAGTATGGGCAAATGGAGCGGGTAGCACCTAGAGCTAGCAAAGTGATAGCAGAAATAAGGCTGCAGAATAAAAACTATCAGTATCAGTGTAGACACTAACCAGGTAGGTCAGGAATAGAGGAAAAATAATATAGGATGGCTTTACAATAAAGACAAATTAAAGAAAATATTGTGTCTTTCTGTTATTGAAGGGCCATCAGAAAGCAAATATATGTATTGGAGAGTAGTGCTTATGCAATATGCTGCGGTGGGAGTTTCACATAATAACATGTACCATACCACCTATGGGATGCTACAGAGTTGCACACAACATACTTACAGGAAACTTGCAGTAGACCTTTCCCACCTCTTGTGCAGATCACCTACAAAGGCAGGGAAGTATGCAGCACCGGACAATGGCCATGCTGTTACCATACCTATTGCATGTGTGAAAAAAACATTTCCTGGAGATAGTGGGGGAAAATCAAAAGGCAGAGAGGTTCATAACTACCAGCTGCTGCAAATCACCACCATTGGGGCTGACACTGTAGAGGTGCATACAGCTGTAACCTTTAACATGTGTGGTGGAGGCAAACGTGAAATGGTGTAGGGGCATGCCACTACATGGACCACATGTACATATGCAGTTGCATCACTGCCATGGCCGGGATTACAGGTACATACTGCACAGTGCAGTGTGGTAGTTACACATACCTGTGACTGGCTAAAAGGCAGCTGCCCCATGCCTGTGCCCTGTTGTGTCACTTGTGCCTCATGGTAGGTCAGGTGTTGCAGAGTCTGTGCTCACTCTGGATGGTAGGATGTTGATCTGTAATGTGGTTGTATCAGCCATGAATGGGAAACTGCTTATCAAATGTATATCTTCACATTTTGTTTTTATAATTTTTTTTTCACCCTCCTTGTAGATAACCATCATCTAAACCTGAAAGCCCCTCCTCATTCACAGGTCTACCAAACTTGTCTACCTCCCCTGGATTTTCTTTGACCCTGTTCGGGGCTGGTAACAAGTATGATGCACTTTAGGAAAGTAACACATATGCTGTCAAGGTGAGTTGTTTTTTATTATGCCCCAGTCCCCCCCACACGCACATGCGCAGTCATGGTAGCAGGTGTGATCGGCATGTGGTGTGAGAGAAAAACTAGATAAATAAGTATCATCTTGCCACTGCAAGGATTCAGCCAGTGACTCTCCTTCCTCACAGAGAGAGGCCCCATGTATCTGCGACCTCTGATGCTTTGCAAGAGATGCTCCAGTGTGTGTGTCCCCCCTCCCCAAGATGGGCATGGATGCATCCTTCACTGCCAGCACCTCAGATGTCTGGGCTATTAATTTAACCCAGGTTGCCTGGGCCATAGTAAGGGTTTTGTCCCTCTAAACTACAGTGTTTCCATGCATAGCTTCAGATTTACAATCTAGATTATGACAACAGAATGTAAAAGAATGGAGACATTCTCTCAGGCAGACTGACTCCATGAACATGGGCAGTGGCTCCTTCTAACCGACAACAGTGATTGAGTTTTCTGTAACTTGTATGGTGAGACCCTGATGTGGATGTAAATGCTGTTGGTGGCCATTATAGACTGCTATGTCAAGTGCACTGCAAGGTCACCAACATAATCCATCATACCTTTACAAAGGTAACCAGTCTTGAAAGGGAGAAGAGAGTCACAGGCAGGTATCTGCCTTCAGTGATATAACAGATGAATATGAAGGAGGTCCTTACATCTCTGTCTGGGGTGATAGACTGCTCCTTTATACCCAGTGGAGGACTAGACATTAGAATGTTAGATCACCCTTCACCACTGGTGTTGATGGGTGATACCCCAGGTGGATATGCCCTTACATATATCTCATGTAGGACAGTGTGCCAGAGCCAGAATGAGTGAAATGGAGAACATTGTCATATAATCCCTCCTGGCAATTCAAGGCTTCAGCTGATACAGGAGTCTGCACATGTATGTGGGCTCGTATCTTGGCTTGCTGTACTGTTTTATAGTTGTTGCAACACTGGAATCTTGGATTGGCACAAAGCAGCATTGATTCACTAGGGTGTTTGTGCTTTCATAGGTGATTTGATATATGGGTCTTCTATCATGGAAGTTGCCATGTTTGACATGGGGGAAACACTTGAGCCTGAGTATGAAGGCAGTCATAACATGGTGCAGTCTGTGGCTACAATGTCACTTTTAGGCAAGGCTACTGCATGGCAGATGACCCTGCTCTTCCACATAAACAGTTCCATTGTCTGCAACTCTCCACTCAATACCAGATGAGCAATGTAAGATAGGAGTTGACTAACACAGCAGCCCAGGGCACACCCTTTTCCCCCAGGCAACAGTGGTTGCTGGATGCTCCACTGAACAAGGGGGTAGCAGTAGGGATAGTGTAACAGTGGCCAGGAACACAAAGAATCTTGACCCATACCTGAGCTGAGTGTCTCCATATCTGTTACATGGTAAATGTGCAGGGCAGTCAAACAGATACAGGCTAAAGCCAAAGTGGCCATTACAGAGCTGATCAGTGTGATTTATATGGGCTGTTTAATGATATCAGAGAGGGTTTTGCCAGTTTAGGTAGCATTTTTGAAAGGTGCCAGAGGGAGTCTTTATCCTCCAGGGGCTTATCTGCTACAGCTTGCTGGGGGTGATGCAGCTCACATGGCAGTCCTTCTTTCATTGCCTTCAATGGGGAACACACCTTGGGATGGTTAAGGGATGGTCTAGGTGTCATAGTATCATATCTTCTGCATCATCTTCCAGTGTTGTGGGAGCTGCAGCCTGCAGTGAATGCACATGCATACTGTGTAATGTGTGGAAATATTCATGGCATGGCCTACCATTCACTCTCACAAAAAAATGCATACTCTGTGCTAGTTGCAGACTGTGCCAGAGACATTCCTCAGAGGAGATGCCCCTATGACTGGGGACATGCAAATTTGGCCTACATACCTATTGAGGGTGCCCTGGACCTGTGACAGAGAAACACACACAAACTGGCAACATCTGCAAAGACTGTGTCCACCCACATGCCATCTGACCAATAATCATGCATCTCAGTTCACATACTCTACACTGGGGAACCACCCTGACCCTCCCTGTGCAGTCTTTCTCGTTTATCAGACTCCCCAGGCTATGAAACACAGTCACAAGTATAGCATCAGTCACTCCAGTGCCTGTTATCAGCCCCTGTCATTGTGGCCCAACTCATCTGTTCTTATCATGACAACAGTGTCCTACCCTTTTTGCTTTATTACTAGGGTGGCTTGTGGCTGATACACTGCATGACTAGTCCATACACTGTATGACAATGTATGAGCTGGTTATAACACTGCATGCATAATTTTTACTCTTAGTTGTGTCAAAGCTGGTCCATAGTTGTGAACAGATGTTTCCTCTGTAGCAGTGGCACAGCTTATGGCACCCACCTCCATTTCACATAATCATCTCCTACAGCCTAGTACTTCATAAGCCCTCACCAGATCCTCCTCCACTGGTTTGAGGGTGAATATTTCAGGCAGATATCTGGAGTGGCAATGGGAGCTAGTTGTGCCCCAACATGTCCAAATATTATTATGTATGCATGAGAAAAGAAATACATTATGACAAGTAAGTACAGGATTCATTGGAACTTGTACCTACGTTTTTTTGGATGATACATTTATTTTATGGAAAGTAACAAATGAAGTCAGGGATGCATTTGTGCAACATATTAATGAGTTGCCTTCCTTTCTTAGTTTCACCTACAAACATTTTGACTTAAATATAAGCTATTTGGATGTGGAATAATCTAAGAACATTGTGACAGAAGAATTTGAATTTAAAATTCACATTAAGGAGACATTTTCAAATAGTTATTTAGATTTTAGAAAATAATAAATGGAAGCCAGACTGAGTGCTCCTTTTATTCAAACAGGTTTATTGTTATTTAGATTTTTACAGCTGTCATCTGAAACATACTAAGAAGAATATTTTTAAAGGATAGTTAGTGAGTGCTCAGATATTGAATTGTTTGAGTCAACAGTAGTTAAATTGTTGGAAATGTTCATAGAAAGGAGATATCATACAGATTTATTAAACAAACTAATTGTGGAAGTTAAGGAAAGATGGAGTACTAGGTACAAACCCCTGCTAGCAACACAAGAACCATTCAAAAACTTAGCAAGGAAATTTCAGTCAAAAAACAATGCCTATTTAAATGCTATAGTTATCCCTTATGGGCCTTATTCAAAAGACATAAGGAACATTGTCACTAGAAACTGGGCTATGTTCAGAATCTATGATGAGATATATAGTATAGCAAGAGACAAGCCATTATCTGTGAACAAAACAGGCCACAGTTTGAAATTTTGGTTTGAGTACCTGGTGAAATTTGCCCCAAATTATCTTAAGAAATGCACCAGAAAATGTGGGATGTGTAATATCAGCCCTTATATTTTAGAACAGAACCAGTTATATTTAACATCACTGGACATGATTTTGAGACTTAGAGATGGAAATTGTAAGACATCAGGGGTAGCCTACATGGGTCTACATTAGATGAAAGAACGCTTAAAATGTCGAGTACGATATTATCAACAGCTTTTAAGCAAACATTCATCTTACAGAAGGCTTATAAAGTGTAAATAAAGAGTTTCGAAAAGTTATAGTCAGCCAAATCTCAGGAAGCCAACGGCTGACGTCAGAACGTTCACCCTGTCTAAACGTTATTACAGTATTATAAAAATAGCTAATTGTATAAAGTTGTTGTTGTTGTGTCTTTCGGCTTTTCCCGGTTAGGGGTCGCCACAGCGGAACTCCAGTCCGCTAATGATTGGCAGTAGATTTTTATGTACCGAGTTGCCAGCTCTGAAGCACAACCTTCAACAAAGGTACGCCCATTCATGCATGTCTCAACACAGAAGATGCTTTAGTTGAGAATCAAACTGGACAACGTCTTACTGTGAGGCGACAACGCTACCGCAGCACCACCACCGCAAAGTATATATCATAAAACAGCCATGATATAGTAATGTACAGAAAGTCCAACATATATATTTAGTTTATTTCAAAGAAATTGATTTATAAACATTAATTTCTAATTTGTACCTAGTATTATAAACTATGCTGAACTAACATGTAAACTGTGATGCACATGAGTTCCTTTACACAATGGCAAACACCACCCAGATTTCCCCTGGAGTCATAGGAAAATACTACCAGTGTGTTAAATCCCAGAAAGGAAAGGATATCTTAAACATAGATGGGTATTTGTACAATTTAGAAAAAGTGATTAAGGACAGAAAGTATTGGTACAGATCAGTTTCTAAGGGCGGTTGCAGTTCTACTAAAGGTGTAGAATAGGGTAGGTGTTTCACTATCGGGAGTCAGTAGGGTGTTTTTATTTAATTACAACAGGATTACTTCTAAAATGCATACTTCACTGTAAATACTATGATAGTCACAGTTATGATGAGTTATATATTTCACTTTTTGATTAGATCAGTAGCACATACACATCACGTACTGCACTAGGGGAATGGTGTTGGCCAAACAATGTTTTTCGATTATATGATTTTCAAACATTTCAGTTGTCGCTTAAATGAATGTTCGCTTAAACGCTGTCAATAATGCTGTAATTGACATTTTAAGCATTCATTCATCTAATATAGACCCGTTTACATTGGAATATGTACCCAGTGTGATAGTTACTACATTAGGAAAACAGAAAGAGCCTTTAAAAAGAGAATTTACGAGCACTTAAATGCAATTAAAACCAAAAATCAAAACAATGCACTTCACAGGCACACATTAAATTGTGACAAGTACAGAGGTTTTAAGTTTTAAAGCTGACAGGCAAAATAGGATAGGAATAGTGTCTGGGAACTGGATCTAGAAAGGAAAGAATTGAAGTTGCAATTAAGATGTAACACCACCATTTTACCGGGATTAAATGAATACACTTCTGTTATGCCTGTGTTAAAAATAAAAGCACTGGATTTATGAGAAATGTATGGAATGTTATATTAAGTGCCTTACTGAATATGGTTCAAAGACTTGTAAAAATTTATTCATGAAATGTTTATTTAAATTTTTCCGATAATGATGAAATTTTCATTAAAAAATAATAGTTTTATATTTTAGATTCATATGATTGTTTTAAACGTTTCAGACTTTTAACATGTGTTTTATTTAAGAATACATTTTCAAATAGTACACTTGTAATTACACCATCCTGAAAGAGCTGACTTTGGAAGCTAAGCAGGGTTGGGCCTGGTTAGTTTTTGGATGGGAAACAGCCTGGTAACACCAAGAGTTTTATTTATAAGTCTTGTTATAGTACATTGTTTTAAAGTGCTTTTAAAAGTTTTTATTATACAGTGATGAAGAAGATGCTTCACAAAATATTATTTGATCACTTATATACATGTTCACATATACTGTCGTATTTTTATTTTTGCATTAATTCATTTATGCAGTTTATGCACATTGTTTAACGTACCTTTAAGAAACAATAGACCATGAAATGATTATTTAATTAATTCATATTAACCATAGGGTATAAAAAGGGATGAGAGCTAAAAGTTGGCAGGTTCTGAAGCAGTCCAAATGTTTTGTTCATATAAAAGTGCTAAACCTGCTCTCATGTTTTACTTTATTTTATTATTTGGTGGTGTTAATAATAAAGTTCTCTTTTAATGGACTTTGGATCATTTATTGGTGGATTTCCTTTCATCGCTTGTGGATTTATAACATATTCCGTCTGGATGGGAATGTAACAACAGCCGGTGTCTTTTTGTGGTTACTACACTGGACTTGATTTAAGATTAAGTCTTGGATTACAGTGAGTCCATTCAGAAGACAATTTCTGTTTCATATGTACTGTTGAAGCAATTTGTTTGCTATTTGCTGCTCAAACACCGTGAACTGTTTTTAGTTTTATTGGTTTATTTTTATTTTCATTGAGGTTCTCCTTTTGGATTCACAGACTGCCAAATTAGTTTAACTATATGGTGTAGCAAAAGAACATACATTCTGCTGCACCAGTGTGAGTTTGGTACCTGTTGATGTACTGAGACAGGATAGAAATATATGAGGACTTAACCATGGCACAGAAGCACCATTGCCATTCAACATGCTTATTACCTAATGAGCAAAAACTGTTCTTTTTCTGCATGGAAGCTACTGAAAAATATATCAATGCTGTTTGGTGATGGCTTTTTAGACATGATTTTACTGTTTATTGTGACCATGCAGAATAGCTTACAGCAATGTATGACAAATTATGTCACAGAAATGCATATTAATCCTGGAAATCCAGATTGACTGTTTAAAATGAGGATATGACAAGAGGAAAAGGTGCTTTCATACACAGATAGCTCCCCACACTCACTCAGCAATTATAGCAACTTTGACTAACTACACCTCAGATGTCGGATTGTGATAAAAATAATAGCCCGCAGTAATGTATTTCAAGTTTGTTTTACACAGGAACATGGTAGCCAGAGTAAAGTACTCCAACTTACTTCCCACATGTGCACACTAGACCTGTAAAGCCAGATTAAATATGTATATAGTGAGCAGATAATAAGATGTTAAATTACTTTTATCCACAGATGGGTCAGCACACTAATGCCACCCAGCAGTTATAGCCACTTTGCTAATGGTGTACAATTCAGACATCTGGGTGTGATAAAAATAGTCAAATTAATATAGTTCATTTGTTTTATACAAGCACACAGTAACCAGTGTAACCATACTAAAGTATCTCAACCTAACATCACACAGATGCACACTAGTGCTGCAAGCTTAGATTAGTAACTGTTTAAAATGAGCACATAACAAGAATTGACTGGGTCAGTGCACTTAATCAACTCCCCCAGTCCATTGCCTCAGAACCATGTAAATCTTTTAAAGGAGATCCAAGGGCTATTTTTTATTTTTTGTTTAAGTAAAGAAGCATAACATTTCTTTATTTAAAAATAAAATAAAAAAAACAGCCTCTGGTGCCCCCCTCCTTCAATGGCCATGGGTCCCCATGGACCTGTGGGCCCCAGGTGGCTGCCTGAATTGCCCCTATTATAATCTGTCATTGATCATCAGTCTCTACAATAACATGTGAACATCTGCAGTTCAGAATGTTGCAATAATTGTTTCATGAATTTGGTTAGTCCTCTATTTGTCTAGGAGTTGTAACTATACTTCTTAATTTAAGCTATATGTTGCTGTCACTCTGTCTCTTAGAAAACAATCCAGTGCAGTATTAGAGAACTTTGAAGCAGTAAAACAATGTAATTGCTCTTGTATATATTGAATGAGAAGCAATTAAAATAAACCACTGAAATCTGACATTGAGGCTGGGATTAAGAGATTAGAGCCAAAGTGCTGATAAAACTGCGTTGATGTGCTTAATAGTGCTATGAGATAATTACTGATTTTAATATGTACAGGAGGCATACTGAACAAAAGCTGAATAGTGATTAATTTACATGTCTCTAAATTGGACAAATAGTACAGATGGAACAACTGTGCAAGTATTCTCCTTGCCCACCTATACAATGCTGTTGCACAGGCAGCTGTAGACACACACACACACACACACACACACACACACACACATTCTCTCTCACTGGTACAGGCTCCTACATATATTCATGTCGTTCAGGTAGACCCAGTGAATGAGGGAGGAGCTAGTGGCAGCTGATGGTCAGCTGCAGGGAGAAAAAAAAAAAGGCAAAGAATGACAGACACACACACACACATGCCCACACATAAAAACACACTAACAGTGCTTACCTGGCATGGAGCTCCATGTCAAGCTGCTGCTGTGGATTGCAGTGGATAAGCATTGTAAAACAGTGCACTCATTCCAACTGCTCTGTTCCAAAGTAACATTGCAGACCATGTCTGTGAATCACTCTACTCTGCTATTATGATTCTGTGTCTATGTGGGATTGTGCTGGGTCCACTGGTTTCCTCTCTCATACCAAATACATGTTGTAGTCAAAGTGGTGATCATCCAGATTGCCCATAAGTGTGTGTGTGTGTGTGTGTGTGTGTGTGTGTGTGTGCGCGTGCGTGTCCATGCGTGTGTATGCATGCTTCTTTGCCTTTTTTTTCTCCCTGCAGCTGATCATCAGCTGCCACTAGCTTATCTCCTCATTTACTGGGTCTATCTGAGTGATCTTAGCCTCCTCTGGGTTCAACTCAACCCACGTTTGGGGCCAGTAAGGAGACTGAAGATGCTGGTGCAGCACCATATTGATACAAGGGAGTGTGGTCTAACCCTTACTACTCTTGTTAGCCTTGCAAACACTATAATAGCTGCATAGGTAGGTGCATGCATGCTTCTGCACATGTAGAATCTGTGACCAAGGGGTATACTCACTTTGCAGCAGGTAGCACACTAGGTTGTTAATGCTGCTATTTCAGCAAGTCTAGGTTGTCTGTCTCTTCTAAGGATGGGACAGCTGACATCAACTGCTCACTTTTACTGTCCCCAAGAGCTTTTCTGTCTTGTTGCTCAGTCACTGCTGGGATAGGCTGTAGTATCCCAAGAGCACTTAATAAGGGATAATCCAAGAATAAACTAACAACTTTCTTTCATTATACACCATTATTTGTACAGAAACTTCATACGATAAGCCATCACAGCCAGATGCTTTCCCCATTTCTGCTTCTTTTATTACATCTTCTACTTCTGTTGATAAAACAAAGAAATCACACTCTGCAGGCTCTTTATATTCTTCCTTACCTTGAAGCACGTTCTGTATCTGCATTGTTACCGCTAAAATATAAAACACCATGTTGCTATCTATATATCCATTATCTTATTATGTTTTTTTAATAGTCTTGGTCCCCATCCTCCAAACATTAAGTTACTATTTCCTTTTTGGCCTGACATTCCTCCTCCTTATTCTCACAGCATGAGGACAGTGAACAAAGGCTACAAAAAGCAGGGATTGTGGCAGTCATCAGTCATACCTTGACTAGTCTCAGGCCCTGAAGCCTTCCTTCATGCTTCTCCATTGTTCCTCATCAATTTTACTGTTTTTTTATTTTTTTTTTATTTGTTTTCTTGGAATTTCTTCTATTTTGTGTAGCATCTGTCTTATTGTAGCTTCTTCTGTTTATTCCCCCTTTTTTAGTTTCCAGATGATGCCATGACATCTTTTTATACTCAAAAAACAGTGAATATTCACTCTAACTTTATTCTTTTGCTTCTTCTTTTAATAGCTATCTCAGGCCAGCTTACAATAGTCTCACCAAACATATTTGAGCTACATAATTCCCAAGCTGTCTTATTTTCTTTTCTGTATTTCATAACTGCACTTCATACCTCATCTTATTCTATCAAATCCATATTCCACTTCCAAAATACCTGGCATCTTTTCATTTGTTTTGCTGAAATTAAAGAACCCACCAAAAACTTGGATCACTGAACAGAGACTCTCCTTATTTGTTTCTCCATTGTCACAAAACAGACAGGTGATGAAGTCAGTGTCATAAGTTTTTGTTTTTTTATATTTTTATTTATTTGCTTATTCATTCATTTGTTCATTCATTCATTAATTCATTTATTCATTCATTATTTTGTTAACTGGATTGTAGACTGATCCCATGGGCCCAATTCAGCCATTGCCCAGAGAAGATAACATTTACATTGACATCATGAAAACAAACTGGTATTAAATGTTTAGTGTCCCCATAGTAGAAATTTGGCCTAATGGCAGTTTGAACATGTTTCCCAACTGATATTCACACAATCAAATCCTGAAAGTAGAGTATCCAATATAGTATGTCAACATAGTCTATATTAATTACACTGCCTTGTGTCTGCAAATAACTTATATAATAATTTTTGATCAAATGATAATATATGAACAGTAAAGTAAAAAGGTTCCGTAGCAAATGCACGTCAGACCAGATTAAAAGGACCCTGACAAAACAAATCTGTGAAGTTAAAAAAAAAAAAATTGCAAACTACCTTTGATTAAAGCATTATGGGAGATAATGCAAATTACCCCTTAAGGGAACTCAAGTGTTCAGATCACTGGCTTTTGAATGCACAATGTCCCTTTGCTTATCTGGCTTTGCTGTTGGTGTGAATGCATTAATATAGATATATGCAAATAACTGAAAGCTTGATATGTATTTAAAAGTCAGTGAGCTGGGACACTTCTATGTCCTTAAGTGATATTTGCTACTAGAAACAAACCACCTTGTAGGTGGAACTGAAGAAATCCAACAAGCATTCAAACTGCTGAACACATGGATGCATGGATATAGACACACACACACACACACACACACACACACACACACACACACACACACACACACACACACAGACACACACCATTAAAAAAGTACACGACTTTATCACATTTGCTTTGCACCAGAAAAAGTCATTATTTCTCTCACAAAGAACATAAATCTGATCAAGCTAGATACTGGAGTCATAATTAAATATAACGCTATTCTGTTTATCTGCAATGTGCAGCCAGCACTTAGTAGATATACAAAAACTATGCACTACAGATTTCAGAAAATTTGTATTTAGCTGCAGTAATTTCAAGAAAAGATGAGTCCATATGAACTAAGCGTTAAACAATATTAGAACATCAAAATAGCTAGCTTGCAATACTCCAAAGGATATACTTAAAGGACAACTACAGGGCAAAAAATACAGACTACATAGAATCGTAGGCTCATAGGAGGTTACTTGGCTAATGACTCGAGACGTTTTAAGCCTAGCCTTTCATGCTCCAGTTTTACCAATTATCAATGCCCATGGGCTGGAATGGCTTTGCTATATGCCTGTGCCTTAGGGCATCTACAAACTGCCCCTGTTCATAACAGCCACAGAAGACAGGCCAGGGGTAGATTTGTGATTTCCCATCCATTTTTTTCAAATTGCATTTGAAAAGGCTTAAAGAAGAGCTCTGTTTCACATGAATGGAGAGTCTGTTCTAGAGAAGAGGTAATCCCTGAGACACATATTTGTTCCTCAAACATGTTTTGTTTATGTCACAGACAAGCTTTAGATTGTCAGATCAGGTAATTCTAGTACTGTTTGTTTGCAAATGTGTAACAGATCCATAAGGGCTGGATTGGAGAATGCCTTGTAGGTTAGGCATAGATCACTCCTCAGTAGTCTGTAGGAAATCGACTACAGTGACAAGGCTTTGAGGTAGCCCACACAGGACATGTTATTTACACCCTGTATTCTTTTAGTGAGTAGTCTCTGTGGCCACTCAGGCTGCTGAAAATGCCTGGTTGGGTACATGCAGAAGGCTGCATTGTACTTGATTATTGGTTTAATAAGGGCTGAATGTAGTGGGACTATGATCTCCTTAAATCTGGGTGCCATACCCTTACTTATAAGTTGTGCTATATAAAAGGATTTTCTCATTAAAATGGACACGTTTAGGTTATTGTCAGCCTGAGTATCCATGTTACCTCTAGGTCTACTTTT
Organism: Protopterus annectens; assembly: GCF_019279795.1. Taxonomy (NCBI): domain Eukaryota; kingdom Metazoa; phylum Chordata; order Ceratodontiformes; family Protopteridae; genus Protopterus; species Protopterus annectens. The sequence continues at coordinate 25,372,976 of NC_056740.1, read as the reverse complement.
AGGGTAGTGTTATCAATGTTGTAATTTTCAGGGGTAGCCGCCTTCTCAAAGGGTATAATTATGCATTTTTTTAATTGAGTTTTGGGTCATGGTTTCGGCACCAGTTATTTGTGCAGACTCTCCTGGAGGATATGTACATCTTTGTGGTATTCAATGATTGCATCCAGCTTGCAGTCATAAAAAAATGGACAGCAAAAGGCCCTCTACATTTGCCTTGATTTCAGAGAAGTATACTCCAAACAGGAAAGACCCCACTATTGAGCTCTGTGGGACACCACTAGTAACAAGCTTCTTGGTGGAGGTGGATTTCCCCCACCCTAACTTCATGTGTCCTACCTGTGAGCCATTTGGCTTTCCATCCAGTGACACTGGGATTTATAGGTATTGTGTCAAATACCTTTGCCAGGTCAACGTAGGCAGTATGTGCTGTTTTGCCCTCATCCATGGCTCTAGTGACTTTCTTGAAGATGTCTACTACATTTAGTAGCCATGATAGGCCCTTGATAAAACTGAACTGTGATAGATCTTGTGTTTGAAGATTTCCTCTGTCTTTGTTTATCAGACCCAAGACAATTCTGTGCATGGCTTTGGATATAAAACTAGTCAAACATATGGGTCTGTAGTTCCCTGGGTCTTTGATAGTCAGCCTTTGTGTAGAGGGATAGCTGTTGTAGTCCTCTATTCCCTCGAGATAAAGCTTGTCTAGAGATATTTGTTGAGTAGAAATTCAAGTGCTATTACTCAATAGTCCCGACAGGTCATTTTTCAAGCTATTTAGATGGCATCCTGGAATATTATCAGGACCCACTGATGCAATTTTTTAGCTCTGGAGAGACCAGTCAAGAGCTGTTCTTCAGTGGTAGTTGGGGGAGAAATGGTAGGGGATATTTCTTGGGGGAGATCTGGGGGTGATTGTGGAGTGAAATTGGAGCTGCTTTTATCGGCCAGCAAATTTGCTATATCCTCCAGTGTGGTGTAGGAAATTCAATTTACTATTAATACAGTACACTGTTAGGTGCTGTCTTTAGGGTTGCATATATAACAGAAAAATGCCTTATGGCTATCCTTAGCCAAAGAGGCAATTTTTGCCTGAAAGTTGACTTTGGGTGATTTGACTAATCCCTTGAGTTGCTTGTTGAGACTTGATGAAGTCTTTTTTTTTGTCTTTTGGTCTCTTCTCTTTCTATTTTTGGACAGGATTTTCTTTCTTTATTTTATTGTACAGCCTGTTTATACTGGAGGTCCACCAAGGGGACTTGTTTTTGAAGTTTGCCTTAAGTTTATTTTGGATTGGCACTGCTGTTTCTATGCAGTTATTTATATGCTTGTACAAGGTTTCTGTAAACATTTCTGCATAGGCTACTGTGTTCCCTGAGTTTGGGGGGGGGGGGTTGTTGGAATTTAGCTATTCTACTGCTTAATAGGAGATGGTTAGCCTTGGAAAAGTTCTTAAAGTTTCTGGAATTTGTTAGGAGTTCAACCTTTCTATTTATTTCAAGGGTGATTGGTTTGTGATCTGATCTGTCCAATTAGGGCATTACACAAGTGGTGGTGCATTGTTCCCTCATATTTGTGAGTACCAGAGCCAGGATATTTGCACCCGTAATAGGTGTGTAGACTAACTGTTCCAGGGTGGATGCACTGACAAAATCCAGGAATCTTTGAGCTTGCATAGTTGAAATCCCCCATGAATATGGTGTTGGGCTGAACTGTGAAATACTCCAGTACATTCAAGTACCTGGTATGGTTATCCCGGTTCATAGATGGGGATTTACAGCTAGCAGGGATATGGTATGGGACTTTACCTAAGGTTAATTGGACATGGACTATCTCAAGCATGTCATATTGGTTGACCAATCTTGAGGTGTGCTTACTTTTTATAAAAAATGGATTATCTCCACCTCTTATCCTGTGTCACCCTAGGTGTATAGTATTGATTTATAATTTGTTTGACACCAAAAGCCCCCAAATTATTTTTATATTGTGCTTTTGTCTACAATACCACATGCTAGATTATTGTAAATACTATAAGAGATTTAAGAAACCTACCAAAATAAGGAGTTGTTAAGCTTCTGATGTATTTTTTTTACTGAAAAAGTTAAATAGGTAAAAATACATAGAGATTAAAATGAGTATAAAAAGCCTGCCAAGGATAAAGAACTCAAGAAAAAGTCAAAGCTAGATTAGTCAAATATAACAAACACAATGGAACAAACAGAGGCCTGAAACACAGGTGTTAAAGGAAAAAGATGACATTAAAAAACCTTCATCTTAATATCTTTATTATAGGGAAAATGCTACCTGTTATTGCATTCACTGGTCACAAGGGAGAAAAAGAAAGTTCCTTCAACATGCCAAGTCCTTGAAGAAAGTGTAACTTTAAGAATATAATTATGTTTTATTCAGTTTATGCTACAAAATTAGCAAAACTAAATAAGGTGTACATGATCAGAGCACAGTAACCATTTCTATCTCTGTTTAGACTGCCATTGGTCTCTGCATTTGCTCAGCTATCTATGATGATCCATGATCCAGCTATAATCTGTCTCTGTTTTGCTGAAGGTACAAGATGTAGCAGTGACCCAAACTGCTAATACCTATGCCATCCCAGCAAAAATGAGTCCACAGAAGTTAATCTGATAAAGGTTTGATGCTGTACTCTTTCAGGTTTCCTAAAGTATATGTTTAAAGACAAAAGGTCTCCTTCTGTGTTGTCCTTCTAAGAAAAGAATATTTACATGACACAGAGTGATTCAACCCCTGTGTAGCAGCTCATTCTGTTGATCAAGAATTTTTGTTTTCTAGCTCCTTCCAGAGGCTGTTAGATAAGTAGAGACTGTTAGCTTAATGACTGAGTGTTACAACTTGTAACCAAAATGTATCATTTGAAAAAAAGATATGGGAATCAAGTAGTGATCCCCAGGCATTGGAGGTGCAAACTAGGGAGACAGATGAATGATGTGACAGTGTCCATTCACTCACCTTTCTCTGGGAAGGATGGTTGGCATATGATTCTGAGGACAGTGCATATTGCTAATGCCCACTAGAGAAAACCAGAAGTAATGGGAATTGTCTTCTTGTAAGGGGGTTTCCTTCATAACCCTGTGCTACACTCATTGCATTGCTACCTCCTAAGGTGCTACTCAGCATTCCTTGATGACTTTACAGGACCAATGCAAAACCTTTCTGATGGATGTTTAAATGAGAGGCAGGTCACCATCACACACCCCTTTGGGAACATTGTGCCTGGGGCTGCAGGCAGTCAGCAGTCATAGAGACAGAAAGATCTTACAGCAGCAACCAGAAAAGCTACTTATTCTCATCCCGTCAGTCTTGAAAAGGCAGACAAGTTATATAGAGCTCATTGGACAGACAGGCAGGCCAGTTCAGAAAACCTCAGCATTAGCTATAACAGGTGGTTGTGACTAAGCTGGGGTGCAGTGGCTAACCATGATTAAAAGCCTTTCTTTGCACTTACAGTAAATAGCTTGCATGCATTGCTGTTTACAATAAATGCCTCCTTACCTGATTGAGGACATTTTTTGGCACTGCTGAGATGGCACTACATGTTGAGACATTACGCATAACAAGGAGCTTTGGTACATGTAACACACTGCAGAATAATGCAGTCTGTTGTTGAAACTATTTTACACAGCTACATCATAAATTAGTAGTCCCATTAGGATTAAGTCACTTCACTGAATTCACTAACAGAAAAGCCACTGATGCCAAATCAGTAATATAGGAAACCACAAAGACAGGAAAAAAACAAAACAAAAATGAAAAAAACACAAAAAGTAGGGCATTTTAACCTTTCTCTAAACTACATTTGAAGCACTTCAAAGCAAAAAAATGATCTTATGATTGTGCAACCACTAAGTAAAGGGACTGTCGGGGTTGCATGGGGCAATTTTTTTCCTAAGTACTTTTTCTTTATTTGCTGATTTCTGCATTAATGGTGCAATGTTAGTGGTTTCTGTGTTATTTAATTAAATCAACTAACATGAATCCATACCATTACATTTATTAAAGTACTATAAAATACAATTACCTATCTTTATGTCTAGAAGCTTGGTACATAGTATCCCTTGATGTCACTGCAATATCACTTTGATATGAGGTGTGGCCATTTAAGTGAAGGCAGCTGTACTAAGCATTGTATACCATACCACATACATAATTATTTATGAGGGCTCTGAGTGGAGCTCTGTTTCTGAATCACAGACAAAACTGCAATGGAAACCTTACCATCTGTTAAAGACACCTTTGGGGAAAGATTCACAAAGTGTTTTTTCTAATTTGGCAGTAATGGCCTTACATTATCTTAATTAAAAATGTCTCCAGTTGGGACGTTGACAGGCAACAGAATATAATCCATATTAAACAAACAAGCAAAAAATAATGCTTAGACTTAGCTCATTTTTAAAAGTATAACATAATTTATTTAAATACACAATAAAATGATGAGTTTTCAAACTTCATCTGGTCACAGTTACTTTCAATAATAGCTCTTTCATGTACCTTTATATACTTCATCAGATATGATGCCATAAATAGTAGACAAGTAGTAAAAGAATTATTAAATGAACGATTCTTCTTCATAGTTTTATAGATTATACTTTGATTTAATCCAATGTTTCCATTCGTATCCAGTTCATATTGCCATTGACTTTCCAAAATTAATAAATTGTTAAAAGAATCACTTCTTGTAGGATTCTCATATACATTTGAAGTGTAAATATTATTTTGTGGTCAGATTCTAAGTGTTGCTTAGGAAGTGCATTTTTTATGTTTTACATGCTACTCATATGTTCAAGGATACTTCAGTGCTTTTCTGTTACTTAATTTCTAGAGTCTGAACATTTGATTTCTTCGCAATTGCACTACTTTGTGCATTACCTTATTACTTTGTAAATGCAAGCTAACCTCCCCAGATATATAATTTTCCCATTAAGTAATGCTAGTTATCTGTCTAATATCTTGCCACAATAGTCTTAGTGCAAAAATCTCAGTTTTCCTGTTTGTGTCTGTCATTTTGTGTCTTTACCTAGTTTTTACAGCGCGCACAGTACTTTAAAACTGTCTTTATGGAATATTATTGTTAATACCTATAAGATGGTAACCTTTTGTGTCACAGCTTTTACTGATACTTTTGTGAAATAGTTTTACTTTCTGATTTTAATGATGTCTGGGAAACATGCAATAATACATCTCAAAATCTACATAATGTTTTGAAACGTTATCTTCTATTTTAAGGTGGCATAGCAGCCTATCAGTAAGTTCAAAAATGATTCTGTATTCTTCAGTTCCCCTTGCCAAATTAAAAAATAAAATAAAATAATAAAGTAAAAAAAGCATTAATCTGCCAAAATAGATTACATTTTTAAAGAGGCAAAAATCCAAGAATTGTAACTGCTTTTTTCCACCAAGTATGCCCAGGTTTAATAAGGGGACCATTAGAGTGCTCATAGTTGTAACTATCTATTGTGCAAAACTGTTTCTGTAAATTTCAGTAAATCATTTTTCAAAATTAAATCACTCAAAGTAGAACATCATCCACAACAACACAACTACTTCTGGCACAGAGTCTAACTGCACCCTCATACAATTAACCATAATGGGTCGCACAAAAATCTATGTTGCTACAGTGTACATGCCTCCACCTTATTTTTTTCTTTCTTTATTTATTTACTTACTTACTTACTAAGTATTTGGTAACTGGATTGGTGTATTGGATCAGAGAATCTTTTCAGCCATGACCAGGCTCAGAGGCAGTAAACAGCACAAGCAATCTTAAGTTATTTACTTGAAATATAATAGAGATTATGCAGATTGTAGGTAACTTCCTGTGGTGCAAGTAATGTGTATGTTTTTTGTTCCTGTTTCACAGCACTAGAAAGAATTCTGGATATGATCAACAATATAACTCAACATCACAAGTTAATAACCTTAGGTGACTTCAAGTTTGATTACCAAGGGTCCCTAAAATCCAAGTGCCAACTACCAGCCCCACATAAACATTTGACGCAGTTAATGAAGTATAAGTCACCACATTCCTACTAATAGACAGATTGTTAGACTTAATCTTCACAAATGATCCAGAAAAATGAAAGTCAGTCCAATTTCTTACCAACTCACTAAGTGACCCATGCTCACTGGTATCAACTTGACACTTTAAAACCAAGAAGCCCCTGCCAAATTGGACAGCTTATAGAAGAATTTCAGAAAATTTAAAGAGGCACTCCTAACTGAATTCAGTGCTATAGATCCCTTTGCAGAACAAATTGGCATATGCCGGGACTTTCTATGTATATTAACACATTAGTCAGCATGCAGAATACTCCATACCCTTTAAAAACTGGAAGATTATGGGCTCCCAAAGAACTTTGGTTAACTCTGGTTAACTCCACAAATTGCGCTACCATTGAAAAAAATAGAGAAATTGCCTGGAAAGAGTGGAAGCAAAATGTTGGCAACACAGATAAGCATGCACCATTAAAATCTGTACTAATAAAACAGTCTGAATACTGTGGGAACCTTCAGCAAACCCAGTTTAGCAGAACAAAACAATTCCAGGACACAATAAAAACTGTATCCAGCCACAACATCTTCATGAAAAATAACACTAAAGTCTTACTTGAAACAACAATTAGTGAGATCAAGCACAATGTTACCAACCCACCAACTTAACTAACTTTTTGACCTAACTTGCGACCATCATGTGCCCATTGTTATAAGAAAGTCCTTCCTTATTAAATAAGATGCAGACAAAGGAACTGTGTCTAGCTGTAGGGATGTCCTCTTTACTCTGGCCCCATTAGACCAGTCATTGAGTATAATGCTCCCTTTGGCATGCATCTGTCCTGATGCTTACAACAACTGGAACTCTCACAAAGATACCTTACTAAAAGGATAAAAGGCCTAATCAATATGTCCTACATGGACTGACTCAAAGTCCTGTCACTATACATAGTATGTTACAGACTGATAAGATGTGACCTATGTCTGGCATACAAGGCATCCTCTGATGCAATACTTATGGATTTACATATCAGCTAGTAAAATGGCATCAGAAATTCTTAGTTTAGGGATCTAAACCTCTTCTGTAGCATCAAATGAAAGGTTTGGAGGGACAGGCATATCTCACAGAGGATATTGCTGCTCTGGACCAGGTTCCCCATCCATGTAAAACAAAGCTTATCCCTGTTCATTTTTAAGTGCATCTTGGATCTCTGGATAGGAAACAGAAAATTTCCTCTAGAACTGCCCCCCCCCTCTACTACTAGTAATGAACAGAGGCAGAGGGGTAATATATAAATCAATCAAGGGATGGGTAAGGCCAATCTAACACCAAATGGGATAGGTTAATTCATGCAGCAAAAGGGAAATTCACTATGCTTAAACTGGCCTGCAAGGGCAGTTAGCCTAGCCCTATCTATAAACCTACAAACCAACAAGTCCTACTACCACATCGAATCATGTTGAAATCTCTGCACCAAAGCAACCATTATACATAATTTTGGACCACCCATACTTTTATTTTAGAGCCATTAATTAAAAACAAATTAAGGAAGAACTTGTTAAAATGCCCTCAAATATTAAAGCTCAGTTTTACAAAATGCACCCACTGCTGCTCGAACTAGGTAAAGATTCAGTCTCAATGACACTTGCCCATGTACCTAACCTCACTCTAGCCATCAAAATAGTCCCAGACCTTTCCAAAATGTCATTAGTCATACCACTCCCTAAAAAAACATATCCCAAAGTCACAGAAGACTACTGCCCAGTTGCCACCTTGATCCTATTGACAAGCTCTTTGAGAAAATATTATATTAACAAATACTACAGTGCATCATGACCTATTACACTCTTACTGACAAACAGCATAGCTCCAGACACAAATATAGTACCCTAACAGGAATTGTTCTCTCACAAATGCTATCGTTAGCAATTTTTTTTCTCTTAATTATGCCGTCTTTAATAAAACTGACCAAGACAAAACTCACTGGTGCTATGTTTATAGACTGACAAAGAGCTTTTGAATAAACAGAAAACAACCACTTACTTCTTAAACATAGCAAATGACATTTCTCCGAAGAGGTGTGATCCTGGTTTGGTGACTACATAACAGAACAGAACATTTACTAAAGGCAATTGTGCTGCCAACCTCAATCATCTGATTAACAATGTGGGAGATGCTGAATGTTCAGTACTGGAACCCCTTCTATTCTCTGTTTTCATTAATGACCTCCTCTGGGAATTACACAACCTGAACATCTTACTGTATGCTAATGATCATCATTAGTACAGATAGGTCTTAAACTGAAATAGCACTCACTTTACAGAATGAGTTTAGTCTTCTGTGGAAATGGATGCCCACCAGCATGCAAACATGTACAATACATTTTGTAAGGAATAACAAAATGAGACTGATGATTGGAATAGTTAAGGTAGTGATTAAAAGCAGTGCTAAGGTGGGTACAACAAAAGAGATTAATTGCAACAAGGACATGGAAGTGGGAGGAGGGAAGAAGAAAGAAACAGAAAACTGGAGTGGCTGAAGGAGTATTATAGTAGGAGACATAAGTTAGGAGAGTAAGCTGGAAAGAGCAGCTGCCATTTATCTTAGGAAAGGGGAAAGGAAGATGACCACAAAAGGTGAAGTCACGATGGAGATGAAGGGTGTGTATCATTCATGATTACCAAATTGAAGACCTTTGGGAGTATTTCAACCCTAAGGTTTAGAGGTATTTTGTTCTAGACTTCTGATGCAGCCTTAGAAAAACATTTTTCACTAGTAGCCAGGGTGTAGGGTAGTCTTACCTCTAGGCAGTTATTTATGTTCTGAGATCATAGCATGAATCTTTGGATTTAAAGGATTTTCTAAGAGGTAAACAATAGTCCTCACTGAGTAGCAAATAGATAAAACATTAAGAAAGGAGGCAGCTCTATTTTTGACTGGTAACCATTGGGATTTAAATATGTAAGGCAGTGGTGCACACATGATGGTTTAAGATGGATGAAGCAAAAAATTCTATTTTCTGCTACCTGGAGGTGATGTAGCTTTTGCTGAAATTATAGAGCAATAACTAGGACTGAGTATCTGTGAGATAGGCATGTCCCTCCAAACCTTTCTTTTGCTGCAGAAGAAGTTTAGATCTGGGTAATAGAACACTGATGGCTATGGCATGTCTTGCTTTTTTGTTTAAGAGGTAGAATGTTTTATATGCCACTTTAAGCTGGGTAAGACTTGATGCAAAACTGTTGTTATGTATAGCTTGAAAGTTAAACTTTAGTCCAATATTACACTGACATTATCTCTGTTGTGTGATTAAAGGTAGTTGTGCCTGAGCTGGATAAAGGATTTTCAGTGGTTCTATGGTAGCCAACTACTGACTGGTCCCAAATACCATAGTTCGGGGTCTCTTACAGTTCATAGGTACATAGGTTGGTACTAGGCTATCGCCCCTAGGGCATATACCAGCCTAGCCATAACAATTCCCTGGATATTTCTTCCCACAGTATTTACTTCCCTGGACCCCTGTCTAGCAGGGTGACTGACATGATCCCTGGGGTGATTTTCCTATCTCCCATCCAGTCGTCAAGGTTCCTTTTGAAGAGGGCCAAGGAGGCACTCTGCTTGACATGTATGGGCAGTCTATTCCAGAGTATGGGGAGTCTCTGTGTCAGGAACCTACATATCAGGACTACCAGTATGTTCTGTTATGTTTTATGTGTATTTTACTGTAGTGTACTATATATATTTGCATGTTCTTCTCACAAAAGTTGTATGTAACTCTAGAAATGCTGTCAATTTGTAGTAATGCAAAACTGCCTTTTAGGCCTGGGTTGTATCTGAAAAGGGTCCTTGGACCGGTGTGCTCACCCTGTCAACAAATGCATATGCAATTAAATAAATAAATAGAAAAAAAAAAAAAATTAAGCTTATTTCCTGCCTTTCTTGTTAAGTGGTACAGACTATTTGTAGGCTTCTGAGCCCCCAAGCCCTTCTGTGTTTGAGGGAAGCCTTCTAGCTTGTTTTTTTTTTTTTTTTCTTGTAACTAGCCAGTTTTCTAGTTTCAGCACTCAAATCTGTTTCTTTGATCTCAGCACTTGTTCAGAAAAAAAAAAAAAAAAAAAATTTCATCTGCTTTTACTGTACTTGTGTTTTTACCTACTTCTTTTTACTTTTGCATCATCTTAAAATACTCAATTGTATTTATTACTGCTTGGTGTAACTCATTCTAAGCCTTTTGGTTTAAACACTTGGGCTTCGGACCAGTTAGTTGTTTTGCACTGAGAGGTTTGTGGTCTGCACTGTTGTGGCAGAACAGGTAGCTTACATCCTTCTAGGTTGAGAACTGCTGATTGAGGGCTCAGTGTCTGTTATTCTAAAAGTGTATTAATTCTGGTTTAAGCACTTGGGCTTTCAAGCCAGTTATTTTACATTAAGAGGGTTCGTGGTCTGCACTCTTGTGGGAGGAGAGGCTGGACTCTGCCCTTCTGAGCTGGGAATTTCTGGTTAAAGGCTTATAGTGCATGCATATCTGAACTGTTTCTTACTGAAGTTGGTGCGCCTTGTTTGCTGTGGCATAGACTGGATTCGGGCCTGCTGGATCTAGCTTTGTTTGTGTAACTTGAGCACTAATCCAGACATTCTCTAAAGTATTCAATGGTATTTATTACTGCTTGGTTGTAACTTGATTAAAGTGTAGCTATCATTCAAGTCTTTTGGATTAAGCACTTGGGCTTCAGACCAGTTGTTTTACATTAGGAAGGTTTGTGGCAAGCACTGTGGTGGCAGGACAGGTAGCTTTCATCCTTCTAAGTTGGGAACTGCTGATTGAGTGCCCAGTGTCCAAGTGTATTAGTTCTGGTTTAGGCACTTGGGCTTCAGGCCAGTTATTTTACATTAAGAAGGTTCGTGGACTGCACTCTTGTGGGAGAAGAGGCTGGACTCTGCCCTTCTGAGCTGGGAATTTTCTGGTTAAAGGTTTATAGTGCCTGAATATTTGAACTGTATCTTACTGAAATTGGTTCACCTTGTTTGCTCTAGCATAGACTAGATCCAGGCCTACTGAATCTAGCTTTGTTTATATACTTGTTGTTTGTTTGCTTGTTATCTTACAGGAAGCTAATTCACCTAATACGCAACTTCTCAGCGCTTCTGTGGATCACTAGTGATATCTGCATTGCTTACTGTACTTATTTCCTTGTTTCACTTGAAAGAAAGTTACTGTTTGTCGTTTTGCATTTAGTTACTTGTATCACATTGCACTCAAGTTACCTGGCACTTGCTCACTAAAGCAATTATATAAGTCAGCACTAAAAATTAAAAGCACTACACCCTCACTCCCCACTGGCCCTTGTTTTCAATTAAGGATTTCCCAATATTATTCTAGCATGTCCAAAGGTCAGTTGTCAATCTCCTCTCCGGTCCAGCTGGTGAATCTGGGAATCTTGAGGCAATGTTATAACTGCCTCATGTACACAGACAACCCTCTCCTCCTCCCACATAACACAAATACTTGAGAGATGCAGCTATTTAGCCAAACTGGAGGCTGAGCTCTCTCAACTCAGGACTGGCAAGACCAGACAGGAGGAGAAGGCAACTACACACACCACAAAACCAGCCTCACATAATGCTACCACTCCACTGAATCAAACACATAAACACACAAAGACATACTCGGAGGCTCTGAGTAAAATTTACCTAAACAGCAGAGGCCTCCAAAGCAGACACCCAAACAACTGCTACCTCAAGACACCCCACAAGCAACACATAAACCACAAAAGCAGTGTGCAAAGCAGTCACAGCCCTTAAGGCCAAATACAACACCAAACATACTTGTCATAGGTGACTCCATAGTCAGACACACTGACGTCCCACTCACCAGGCTGAACAAGGAGAGGGTCACAGTAAGCTGCCTATCGGGCGCTAGAATCCGCCACATAACACAAGCACTGGTCACTCCACAGCAAGTACAAATATGACACAGTCATTGTCCATGCTGGTGTGAACGACCTGAGACGCACCTCCCTGGACTGCATGAAAAGAGACATAGAGGAGCTCTCTGATTATGTAGCCCAGGCAGGTATGACCCTAACCCTGAGCAGTATCCTTCCTTCACCAAGAATGATGCCACAATATAGAGACAAGATGATCAGCTTTAACAATTGGCTTAATGTCTGGTGTCATTCAAAGGGGATCCAGTGTCTGTCTGCCTGGGATGACATGCTTGACAAGCCACGCTGCTTCGCAAGGGACGGCTTGCACCTGTCACCCTTGGGATTCCGGATATTGGCTAAGGCTCTTGCCACCCCATAGTGCCTTTTTAGGCAAGGCTCAAATTCTAAACCTACCACCCTAGAAAGCAAAATGGGAAGAAATTGAGGGTAATGCTGCTCAATGCCAGAAGTCTAAATCTCAAAATGCACACACTCGAGGCCCTTCTCAGTATGGAGAACATCGATGTCTGTGCTGTAACTGAAACCTGGTTCAAGGCTCCTGAGAGCACCCCGGCACTATTAGGTTTTACCTCATATCATGCTTCCGGCCCCAAAACCCGGACCACTCCACAAAAGGAGGGGTGTATCCATATTCATAAAGGATACTCACACCTCCAGGTTGGTGGCAACGCATGAAGCTTCGAAACCATCCAGGTGCAACTAACAATAGGCAAAACTGCTCTACAAATTGTAGCATGCTACAGGCCACCCTCTCAAACTCAGGAACCCCACACAGCCTTCCTGAAGACACTGGAGGGTATAAATGTATCTCCAAACACCATCATATTGGGTGACTTCAACTACCCGAATATAGACTGGGAACATTACTCAAGCCCTAACTTTCTAGCCCAACGGTTCCTGGAGTTCATAAATTCAAATGCCATGGAACAGCTAGTCACTGTTCCCACGAGAGGAGAAAATATACTAGATCTCATTGTCACAAACATGGGGACAAAATGCTCCACACCGGAAGTATATCCCTCATTGGTGAGATCTGATCATAAACTAATCTCACTGGAAATCCACATCCCGCCCCCCCCCCCAACAAAAAAAACCATAGTGAAGAACTTCTCTAAAGCAAACATCACACTACTCAAGACTGGTGTGGTATCCTTCAAGGCCCCTGAGTCAGAGGAAACCACAACCCAAGCTGCGGAAGCCCTTACAAATGCCTTCTATGAACACCTCCAGGACTGCATGGATCAGGCAATCCCAAATAAAACCAAGACTCTTTCCACAAAGGGCAAACGTCCAGTCTGGTGGACCCCAGCCATTAACAAACTTTACAATAAGAGGAGAAAGCTATTACATGATAGAACAAAATCCATAAAAGGGAAGTCACCCCTGATCATTATTAGTAAAAAATACGAGCACTCATAAAATCAACTAAGGCCAATTTTGAGAGAAAAATTGCCATGGATTCAAAGGACAATCATAAGGCCTTTTTCAGCTATGTTAGGAACCTGGGTGGAAACTCACAGATATGCTCAGAATTAGTCCAAAATGATACAAAAATCACTGAACCCACAGACATTGCCAACATACTGGCAGACAGGTTCAGTGCAAACTTCACCCCCTTCCCTAAAGGAGAGATAACTATCCCAGCCGAGTGTAGCCTCCCGGACATCTCAAATGCGCAGGTGAAAGCTGCTCTCTCTAAAGCTAAAAACACAGCATCAATGGGACCGGATGGTGTCCCCGGCTGTGTGCTACACGAGCTAAATGAGGAATTAAACCCGCACATAAGGCAGCTGTTTAATCTCAGCCTTACCACAGGATACGTGCCCAAGGAGTGGCGACGGCAACTGTGGTCCCACTCCACAAAGGTGGCGCCTCTACGGACCCTGGTAATTACCGCCCCACAAGCTTAACAAGTCTAGTCTGCAAAGCTATGGAGAGGATCATAATGGAGCTCATAAACAAAGATATAGGGGACTTGCAGACATTGGACCCGACCCAGTTTGGCTTTGTCAAGGGAAGATCATGCCTTTTGAACTTGGTCGACTTCTTGAAATAGTCACCAAGGTCATTGATGAGGAAAGGCAGTCCATACAGCCTACCTTGACCTTGCAAAGGCTTTCGACACAATACCCCACTCGGGTATTGTAGAAAAACTTACCAGCTTAAATGTAAACCCATATGTCACAAGATGGGTTGCAAACTGGCTTAAGGACAGAACCCACAGGGTTAGAGTTGCTGGCGCTGTGTCAGACTCCAAGCCGGTCACAAGTGGTGTCCCACAGGGCTCGGTCCTTGGCCCCTATTGTTTGGCATCTACTTCTCAGAAGTACAGGCCAACATGGGAGGACTTTGGCTGACAAAGTTTGCAGATGACTGCAAACTGGGCCATAGTGGAAAGTGCATCGGACACTGATATCCTTCAGAAGGGACTCACGGAAACAGATAGCTGGTGCCAGAGCCATGGCCTGAAGTTAAACGCCAAAAATGTATAGTCATACCCTTCGGGAAAAACAAGGTAACCCCAAGCTACCATATAGGTGGCAATCCACTAAGCACAGAAGAGGTTATCAGGGACCTGGGGACCCAGGTTGACAGTGGCCTTTCTTTTGACACTCACATTGCTAAAGTGGTTAGAAAGACCTTCTACATTGCCCACCTGATCATGAAGGGATTCACATCCAGATCTAGTGAGGTCATTGTTCCCTGTACTCTTCACTTATCAGACCAATGATCGAGTACAATGCCCCATTCGGGATGTATCTCACCCGACATCTGCAGCAATTGGAGAGACCCCAAAAGTTCCTCACCAAAAGGATAAAGGACTCCAAAATCTGTCATATGCTGCCAGATTGAAGAAACTCCAGCTCTATTCAGTCGCATACCGCCTGCTCAGAGGTGACATGTGCCTGACATACAAGGCCATGTCCAACCCGAATTAATGGACATGCTCCACCTCAAAAATCCAAATCCACCAAAACCACTAGAGCAAGCGACTTAAACCTTAGCACGGATATAAATAGGACGTGCTGGAGGGATAGATTTATCACTCAGAGACTCCCTATGCTGTGGAATAAAATCCCGGTCCATGTGAGGCAGAGCACCTCGCTGACTCTGTTCAAGAGAAATCTAGACCTGTGGATGGGAGATCGTAGGTTTACCCCGGGAATCATCTCTGGGTCACTGCTGGACAGAGGCACAACAAACTAATGGGCACAGTATTTTTTCATATAAGGGGTGGCGTAAGCCACAATAATTTGGGCTAGGCTTATAAATGCCTTAGGGCAGATAGCCTAGTATAGACCTATGAACCTATGAACCTATGAACCTATTAATAAATAAAAAAATCTAAAGAAATAATTATGTTGGCATAATACAAATATTTGGACAGCAGCCACTCCAAGCTTCCAGCTCTTTCTCATGCTTGATGATGCTATACAGTGAGTTAATATCAGATGTGCCAAACTGATCCAGTGTGTTAGTAATGGTTCACTATAACTGCAGCAACATTCCTTTAGTAGTTATTTTGTTTTAGCAAATAATGGTTTTAGGATATAATCTAGGAAATTAGATGCTGTTGCTATTGTAGATTGTCATGCAAAATTGTTCTTAATGTTGACTTTTACAAACCTTTAATTTTGACAAGCCATAAAAATAATGCTCAACTATTTTTTTAAATGTAAAACTAATTGTAAAGTGCTTTATAAAGATGCCATTTCTAAAGCATGTCACTAATTAAAGCTTTGAATTCTTTATAGGTATATGTAAAATAATGAACATCGACTTCTAATTAACAATGTTTTTTGACATATTAAAGGCTTCTTGTTCATACAGCTTGTGGCCATAATAACTACCATCCTGCCTTTGTCAAGTTTGCTTGATAACTCTCTCCTATTAATCAATTTATTTAATGCTACTTGTTCCTTTTTTAGTAGAGTGTTAAAATGCTAGCATTAAAATTCATACCATGTATCTTCTGCTTTCAGACTGAGATGAAGAATCTTCTTGTAGCGTGGTTATGTAGAACATATGATGACATGTTTGGATTATTACAATCCTCTGGATTCATTAAACGCTATGCAGGAATAGTGCTATTTCTGCACAGAGGGGATCGTGGCCATATAGAACAGCAGAGCGCCTTGCATATTAATGAAGGCGTGCTGCTGTATTCTCTACATGGACACGAGCCATGTATGAGTGCAGGGGGCATATCCGAGTATTGTTTGCACAGTACACATGCCCTCTGCACTCTAGAATTGCCGTACGGCGATTCTAAAGTAACTAACAGTGTCCACGGACATTATCACAAGATAGCAGTGTCCACGGACAAAATACAGAAGCACAGCCCCCACAACATAGATCTCAACTGGCCAAATGTTCACAGAATGTCCAGAGTTTTCCCTTATATTTTTGACCTTTCCCTCATAAAATTTCCTCTTGCTTGGCAAATCATTGTGATGATCTAAGCATTGAAGTCACTAAATAGTGACATACATTTGAGTTGCATAACTTATATCCTTCAAAAAATGTCTTCTAACACAAATTGATTTATTCTAGCAGCTTTCTGAGTTTATAAGAGTAATGTTACGTGTTCTTTTTTTTCATTTTTTCCATCCCCAATAAAGTTTAAGCATAGCTGAGTGGAGTGCACGTCACGCATCTATGCATAGCATAGCTTAAACATTCAAAGGAGCTAAAAAGAACTATAGAGCCAAAATAGTCAAAGTGAAATAGTGTAGTGGTTAGAGCTTTTGTGTAGCATGCAATCATTCACGTTTCAAGCCCCAATGCAGGCCATTCATTTTTATCTGTGAAAACAGCAGTAAAAGTATATTTTTCTATAAATAAGTAGTGAATGATATATATTTGTTAACCAGGGTAGTGTAGCAAGTCCAAATGTGAGGTGTCAGTGTAGTACAGATGTGAAACCCTCATGGAAACACAAGTGTCCTATACAGTATAGCCACAAAATAATGTAATGAAAGCACATAAAATGATAATAATATTGCTAATAATAATAATTAATAATAATAATAATAATAATAATACTGATAATAATGATAGTCCATAAAATGAAAACTGAACAACGCTAAATTGTGCTCAGCTGTGCTTAGGTGGAATAAGCTTTGCTTAAATTTCTGTGCCTAGCAATAATTATCATAGCTAAACAGATTTGCACACTGGTAAGCAGTGCTTAGCATCTACCCCTTTAAGCAATGCTTAGTTTTGCTAAGTGGGTTTGCCCATTGCTTAGCTTAGCTCAGCAAATTCAAACTGGCCAATCACGACAAAGGGCAGGAAATCAGCCCTATTTAAACCTCGCAGGTGTGAATACAGCTCATAACCAATTGTAACTCCCCACTGCAGGCACTATGGCTGGTGTTGGTGAAGGTGTGCATTTTTGGGTGCCACGCTGGGACATTCAGGAGTCCAGGGTCATGGTTGGACTCCTAGTAGAAAACCATGATTGGGACTGCTGAAGGACCAGTACCAGGGCTCCCAATACAAAGCAGAGGCCTGGGCCCATCTCACATGTGACCTCACCAGTACCACTGGCATCCCTCAGACTGGTGAGCAGGTCCGGCACCACTTTGCTGACTTGAAGCATAGGAAGAGGGAGCTCTTGGACAGGTGGGTCCAAGGTGCCCGGGCAGGGAATGTCCCAGCTATGTGTAAGTATCAGTATCAATAAGTGTTTTCCAAAGTCTAGCCTGTGTATGTGATGGATAGGTGTGCTTAAATGTTTCTCTATCTCCGTACATCTGCAGATGAGAGGTCCGCAAACATGGTTGCCCATGCCAGTAGGCTGCTAAGGCTGCATTGTGAGGCTGGTGAGTACAAACCTAGCTTGTAGATTTCATTGCAAATATATAGAAAGGAGTAGAATGTCACCTGTCAGTATTTAAAAATGAGTATGGTTTGTAGTGAATAAACGAGACATTAGCAGGGCAATAGTGATGTACAGGGTATATATCAATAAAAGTGTCAGTACATGTCAATAAAAGTCAAAGTCCTGGACTGGTTGTGTTTACTTTGGTATGTGGCGGTATGAATTGAAATGTGTACAGTTTCTGCACAGCAACTATAGATCTGAAACCATTGAATAATCAAGGCTCATCTGACAAAGATTGTGGAGTTGTAAAACAGTAGATTAACTATATGAAATGTTCCATGCACCAAGATTTGATACCTGAATAGTAATGTTGTGTTAACCAGTGTTTTCCAGACTGTGCTCTGTCAAAGCATTAATACACAGTATAAGAAGTATCTGCCATGCAGGAATGTCAGAATCACAAGGTCAGAGTATACAACCAAGAGATTATTAGGCAGAAAACAGTCAAATGAGAGACAGTAGTTTCTCAAGAGCTCAATCTGGTAAAGCACAAACATTGTCCTATTTTCTGCACAAACAGGCAAGGTTTGAATCATGGGAGTGGTCGTAAGCTGTTTGCAAATTTTCACTCAGGAATATGTGAATATGTGTAGAAACAGTCAGGTAGTGTTAACAGAAATTTCCTTCACAGGTCTGCCAGGTAAGAAAAGGTATAAAGTAGCTGTAAGAAGGTTGTAATTAACACTGTGTACAACACCCACTGTCCAACCCCAAGGCTGCAAATGACAGCAAGATAAGTATATACACCAAGTAGTCTCCTCCAAGAAATCTCCTTCAAGTGTCACAATGTCACAGCTAGTGGTCACTGGTGCCCTCACTTAGGGTGACTGATATAAATCATGGCAGTAGCACACACACACACACACACACACACACACACACACACACACACACACACACACACACACACACACACACACAGGGTATGAGTGCACATATGTAACCCTGACAATGTGAATATGGGTAAAACAGTCAGGTAGTGTTAACAGAAACATCCTCCACAGGTCTGCCAGGTAAGAAAAGGTATAAAGTAGCTGTAAGAAGACTATAATTATACACTGTGTACAAACATACCACTGCCCAGCCCAAGGCCATAAAGTGATGTAGAGTGAGGTAATACCTGCAGAGTAATGATTATAGCAATGATATTAATGTTGTGAGCAATTGAAGCCTATACAGTTGTTAATTGACATCTCTCGCTCTCCCCCACCATATCTGCACCAATAATCTAAGCACATAAATCAATGGGTATGTTTTTCACCAAACCAACTGTTGGGACATGTGTCCTATTGTTCTACAAATATTTAAATATTTAACTATTAACCTTCCCTGTTCAAATACTATCATTGATGGCCTGTTGCTATCAGTGTAACCTGCATGCCATTATAATGCCCACTGTGGTTCCATATATGCATTTGTTCTGTTTGCTATGCAACTGTTCCAAATCTGGTGTTTTGTGTTAATGGGAATCCCTATGCATGCTGTTATAAATAATCCTGGAATGTGTTTTTTATGACTAACCAACATATGTTATAAAACTGCAACACCATAACATATCTGGGAAGGCCGATCCAGCGGATCCACCTGTCCCACCTCAAGTGGCCATGGCACTGGGTTCCAGCACGTCTGGGAACCAACCTGGAACCTCATTGTCCGCTGGTCCTGCACCATCTTTGGGTGGAACCACCTCAGGGGATGGGGCCCACCCCCCCCCCGGGAGCAGGCACAGACAGGATGCTGTCACTCATAGTCAGGTCCAGGGATTGGTGCATAACGAGCTTTGAAAGGAGTTCTGAGACCTGCTATGCCAGCTTCAGGGCCACATGGTGCATCTTCAGGGTCAGCCTGCCTCTCCTTCTCAGCCCCCAGCACAGCTACCTTTGGAGCCGTGAAGGTGCCTTGGCGACTGTATCCATTTGGGGGCTAAGGGGCATCCGATTACCAACCACCCTCCCCATCTAAGGTGTTTACTCCCCACATGTGTCATATACTGTCCCTGTCTGCTGTCTTGCCTGTCTTGTCTGTCTTCCTTCCCAACCTACCTCCCCAAATATACCTGCTATCCTTCCCAAAAATCCCACTCTCACCCTATAAAAAAAAAAAAAAAAAAAAAAAAAAAAGGCAATCTGTTCCCACAAAAAATATCTCCCCATACATAGCTGTCCATTTCAAACACATGTCCACTGGACACATGTAATCTGGTCTAATTGGCTTAACAACACATTACTGTTGTCCTCACCCCTCTCTTTGGGGTTTGATTGTCCAAATTTACCTCCAAATTCTGTATAAATGCACAGCTGTTGCTGTAGAAGAAATGGACAGCTATGAACCTTCCCTGCACTCATACTGCACATAGCTACCTTTCATATTGTTTTTCCCTCTGCGTGCCCCTTTTACACCACTTTTCTGTCACCCCTTTTTTCTTTTCTTTTAAAGAAATTAGCACAGGGGTAAGTGGGAGTAAGCAGTAGTAAGCGTGTTTAAGCAGTGCTAAGCAAAGCTAACTCAGATTAAGCACTTCTAGGGCTAACTGTGTGTCAGCATAGTTCACCATAACTTAGCATCGCTTACTGCCACACAAACCCATGCAAACCCACTTACAACTGCTTAAAAGTGCCTTAGTCACTCTGTATCCAAAAGCCCTTGTTCTGCCCTGCAAGAAAATAATCAGCCCTTGCAAGTCTTGAACCCAGGACACTGCACACCAATTTACCACTAAGCCATCTGAGCTGACAACATGGCTGATGCTTTTTCAAACATATCATTCAGTAGAGTCATTCAACAGTAGGGAAAAGATTCTATAGAATTAGTCAAGTGTTGTATATATATATATATATATATATATATATATATATATGTGTGTGTGTGTGTGTGTGTATGATGCATATATATATATATATATATATATATATATATATATATATATATATATATATATATATATATTGAAAAATAAATACATAATATATGTAGAGATATACATATAGCTATATACAGAAAAGTAAATACGTATATGTAAATGTATTTATATATACATAAATATATATATATATATATATATATATATATATATATATATATAGTGGAGTCGTACCTCAGATCCATACTCCAAATGTCTTACTGCAACAAATCTGTCTTGCAACAAAATAATCAGCCCTGACAAGACTTGAACCCAGGACCCTGTAAACTACAGTCAAAGTAATGTACTCCTACACCATGTGAGCGCTAGAAAATAGTGATGATTTTTCAAACATATCAGTTAGCAGAGTCATTCAACAGCAGGGAAAGGATTCTGTAGAATCAGCCAGGTTTTCTATATATAAATGTATATATGTATGGAGATACATATATGTGGACAAATCTATACATAATATATATATATATATATATATATATATATATATATATATATATATATATATATATGGAAACACTTTATAACCTCGAATTACTGAAATGTCGAATTTCAGTATCTCGAGACTATAAAGTCAATGTTGTAATAGCGAAAGGTCATAATCGCGAACTCGAATATATGTCGAATTAGCGGTTATGACCTTACACTGCGTAATGTTCGGGATTGTGTTTTGATGGTGCACGGTGCCGTGTGTGGATGTAGGTGTTATGTCAGGTAAGTGTTTTCTAAGGGTTTTGAGTAGGAGTTAGAGTGTATGTGAGTGTGCTGATGTGTTTGATGTGTGTGTGAGGGGTCGGAGAATGTGCGTGTGTGAGTTGGCTTTTGTTTTGTGTTTGTGTGATCTCGGAGTTAGTATATATAAGTGGGGGTGTGTGGGGGCACAGCCCCCCACATGGGGGTGCAGGGGCTTGCCCCTGCTTATGTGTGTATGAGTTGTGTATGTGTGTAGTTTTGTTTGTTTATGTTGTGATGTGGGTGTTGTGGTGTATGTGTGGTATAGTGTGTGCGGTGTTTTCGGTGTTGTGAATTTCGCGTTTTTTTTTGTGTTGCTGTTTTCTGGATTTTGTTTTATAGTCTCGAGATACTGAAATTCGATATTTCAGTATTTTGAGGATATAAAGTGAATCCATATATATATATATATATATAGAGAGAGAGAGAGAGAGAGAGAGGGAGGGAGGGAGGGAGACATGCATCTAAAATATATCTACATATATGCATACACACACACACACACACACATATATATATATATATATATATATATAGGTAAATAAATACATACATAGATATAAATATATATATATATATATATATATATATATATATATATATATATATGCATAACTATACAAAAATATATAACAGCTACAGACACATGCAATCTGAGGGTCATGCTGCTGAACACTAGAAGTCTACATCTTAAAATGCACTCACTCGAAGCACTCCTTAAAATGGAGGACATTGACATTTGTGCTGTAACAGAGATCTGGTTAAAGGCAGCAAAAAGCACCTTTGCACTACCAGCCTATGACTCATTCTTCACCTTTTGGCCCCAGAACTTAGACTGAAGCTCCAAAGGTGGTGGTATTTCCATATTCATAAAGGATGCACACACCTTCAGTCTGGTAGCCCAACATAATGCATCACAGATATTGCAGGTGTAGCTAACATTGGGTAAGACAGTGATTCAGGTCATAGCCTGCTATAAGTCCCCAACCATGTCCCAGGACTCACACTCCATGTTCCTAATCACCCTCGGGAATATTAGTGTCCAAATTAACACTCTCATACTGGTTGACTTCAACTACTCCACCATTAGCTGGGAAAGCTACTCATGTACCAATGCACTTACCCAATGTTTCCTGGAACTTATTAATTCCAATAGCCTGGACCAGCTCATTCCTACACCCACTACAGATAACAACATCATTGACATGGTCATTACTAACATGGGTGAATGTTGCTGTACACCAATAGTCAACTCATCCCTTGTTATATCTGACCACAAAGTAATCACCTTGGAAATCCACATCCTTCCTACCCCCCCCCCCCGCAAAGGTAACCGCCATGAAAAGCCTTTCCAAAGCTAACTTTGGCCTCCTAAAAACAGAGATGGCTAACCACACAGCAGCCATGCAAATGGAGACTAGTCGCATGACTGCCAAATCAAACACCAATGCACTATGAACATGTACACAAATGCATGGGTTCTGCCATATCCAATAGAACCAAGACACTCTCATTCAAAAAAGGAAGCCAATCTGGTGGTCCCCTGCCATAACAAAACTCTGTAACAGAAGGAGGAAAGTGATATGGAATAAGGTAAAGTCCCAAGACTGGAAAAAAAACCCTTATCAGCCTCAAGAAAAAGTTGAGATCCCTCATCAAATACTCTAAAGCTAGCTGTGAAAACAGAATTCCAGCACATAGTAAAGACAACCACAAGGCCTCCTATAGTTATGTAAAGAATCTCCATGGAAATACCAAGATTTGCTCTGAGCTACTGCACAATGGTACCTCTTATACTGAGCCAACAGATATTGCCAATATACTGGCCAACAGATTCAGTGCCAACTTTACCCCTCCAACCAAAGGACCAATCTTAATACCAGTACACTGCCAGGCACCACAGGTTAAAACACCACTGTCAAAGGCCAAAAATAAAGCTTCTATGGGACCTGACAATATCCCTGGCTGTGTTCTACATGAACTACAGTGAACTGGCACCTCACCTGTATGCCCTGTTCATTCACAGCACCATCTTAGGCTTTCTCCTTACTGAATTGTGCACTTCTACAGTCACCCCTCTCCACAAAGGAGGAGTGGCTACAGACCCTTGGAACTATCGCCCCATTAGCCTGACATGTCTGTTATGCAAAACTATGGAATGCATCATCATGGACCTAATAAACAGGGATATGGGAATCTCCAGACTCAGGATCCCATACAGTTTGGTTTTGTGAAGGGTAGGTCATGCCTTCTCAAAAAACCTGATCGACTTCTTTGAGTCAGTTACCCAAGCTGTGGATGAAGGCAAGGTGGTTCATACAGCCTACCTTGATCTGGCCAAAGCCTTAGATAACATTTCCCACTCCGGAATCATGCAAAAACTCACTAAGTTAGGCATCAACCCCTATATCACTAGGTGGGTTGCAAACTGCCTCACAGATAGAACTCACAGTGTGAAAGTAGCTGACTCCAAGTCAGACTGCTGACTAGTCATGAGTGGAGTCCCACAGGGTTCGGTCCTGGGTCCTCGTCTGTTTGGTATCTACTTCTCTGAACTCCATTCCAACATGAAGGGACTCTGGCTGAGAAAGTTCACAGACAATTGCAAGTTGGGAGCTATTATTAATTACCCAAGTGATGTTGGCATCCTACAGAAAGGCCTCACTTAGACCAACGACTGGTGTCAGAGCCATGGCTTTAAGGTCAATGTAAAAAAATATGTTGTCATCCCCTTTGGAAAAAAACCCTGTTCTCATGAATTACCACATCGATGGTAGTCTCCTGAACAGATGGTGTTATAAGAGATCTGGGAACACAGTTTGACAGCAACCTCTCTTTGGACCACCACATTGCTACTGTGGTCAGAAAGTCCTTCTATGTGGCACATCTCATTACTAATGCTTTTGCGTCCAGGAAGGAAGAGGTAATTGTCCCCTTGTACTCTTCTTGACAGAGTGGCACAGTTTGTTTCAGGATACATATTCTGATGGATGTGAGGTCTGAAAATGAAATGTATGTCATCATTTACTGACAAAAATAATCATATCATCACAGTGATTTACCAGAGAAATGAGAATAATCTGTAAAATGGACCACAAATATGAGAAATAAACCTGGACATCCTGAAACAATCCAGCTAGTTGACAGGTATGCTCAGAATCCCTTACTGCAATGAATATGGACCAAGGCTGACAAAGTTGGGGGTGGAAGCCATGAAAATGGGGATGTATCTGAAATACTGGAGTAGATAAGCTGACACAGTTGCTGCAGTACCACCCTCCTGTCTGCTCTAACATATATTTAGTGAACTAGCACAAGTAATTGAAATAGCAAATCTGCTATGGGTAATTACACTTGTATTTGCAAATATATCAGGCACTACAGGGATGTAACAGCACTAAAAACAGACACTAGTGTGAAAGTGCATACCCACAACCAATATCAGCACAGTCACAG
This sequence comes from Protopterus annectens, assembly GCF_019279795.1. Classification (NCBI taxonomy): domain Eukaryota; kingdom Metazoa; phylum Chordata; order Ceratodontiformes; family Protopteridae; genus Protopterus; species Protopterus annectens. The sequence continues at coordinate 25,348,014 of NC_056740.1, read as the reverse complement.
TCAAATACCAAGTGAACAAATACATAATTGTTTGCCACTCACACACTAGCCCTACATATACTGGCCCAATTCTCAGTGTAGTCTGAATCCTGACCATGGTACAGGACATGTCTCAGTCTGCCCCTACAAACACAGCCAATAGACCAGCAGAAACTGGAGCAGCATGCACAGTCAGATAAAAAGGAGCCATAACACTTATATCTACACCCTCCATACACAGCCCACATAACATGTACACATGACATGTAGACAATCCTGACAGTCTTTTAACAATGGCCAGAGATGCACAGACCTCTCAAATATACAGTTCACCTCAGAATGTACAGGCTCAGGACTCATATCTGTGGCCCCTTCCCTGACATGTCTGTGGGTCTACTACATCACTGGGATGGTAGGAGAAATTAAGGCAAGAAATAATGATACTAAATATGTCTGAGCTTCATAGTGCATGTCATCTGGACAAAGTTTGACATCATTTGGGGACACAGGCACAAACACAGGGGTAGATTGGACATATAGCTGTCATAAATTGAGACAGTTGCTGATGTTACTGGGTTTGTTGTAACATATTCTTTATGAGGAATATGAAGTCAGTAATACCAATGGATGTGATTATTTACTGACCACATTCCCCACAGTCCCCAATTGATTTTCCAAGGACAACAACTGTCTGGGGAACAGACAAAACATAACAGGCAAACGTGTGGCCAGTCTGTGGACAGCATGCCAGTGGAGAGGTATGTCAGAGACATATCACTGTCAGATGTGCAGTCACTCACAAAATGCATGTCCACACAGACCCTGTCAATCTATCAACCCACTATGTGTATAACAGCACTGATGACATAGAATCTTTACAATTCTGGGGATATGTCCCCCATGTTGTTGGGCTGTCTCCAAATGTCCTGTCCTGTCCTGTGAAGTATTCCCACCTACTGTCTGTGAATCTGTAGCCCACCATCTCTGTAATGTCCCTCACACAGGCAAGGAAAAGGGGCAAGGCCCACATGAAGGATGTCCCATATGTTGGAACTAGCAGCAGTGTCCAGGCCCACAGCACAATACTATGTGGGATCCTACATAATTGTATGGCCTTAGCAATAACTGACATGTGCACATCTGCACAGAGGACAGACAGAAAGTAGATAGCATACAATTCATGCATTAGGATGAATATTTTGAAGGATAGAAGTCTGAAACTGAAATGTATGCCATTACTACATGACAGCAGTCCTCAATGACATGGCTAAAAAAACATAGTACTCTACAGTTAATATAATAATATCATATTAATATCCAATAGGAGATACATAAAAACATACAGCTCAAACACCAAGAACAAGATAGTGTAGTACTCAGAGTCCCAGCTTTGCATGCAGGGGTGCACGATTCAAGTACTACAATCTGAAATCTACTTTTACATGGAAAAGCACTGTTAAAAGTACTAATTTAATAATACAATATGTGTTAAGTTATTTTTGTCAACCAGTGCACTGTAGCTGGTGTACCATGCAAGTGTGAGTGCATATAACATGTGATACTACCCATCTATAAAAAAAAGAAACATGTGATACTACCTATTATACCAAAGTGTCTCATACAGTATAGTCACACCCCTTGCTACTGTAATGATAGCACATAGAATCATATTATGTACAGGAAATTAAATACACTTATTAAATGATACCATTACTCTGCTATTTTATAAGACTGGAATAGTAAGCAGGGCTGAACTATGCTTAGCAGGTTTAAGCATGGCTTAAATGTGAATGCTAAGCAGATTTGCTCACTGGTAAGTGTCGCTAAGCAAAGCCTACATGGTGTAAACACATATTAGTTTAACTGTGTATTAGCACCGCTTACTGTCACGCAAACATGCGTAAACCCGCTTAAAGGCGCTCAAAACTGTCTTAATCACTCGATATCCAACAGCCCTTGTTTTGCCTAGCAACAAAATAAACAGCCCTTGCAGGGCTTGAACCCTGCACACCATACTCACAGCAATTTACCACTTAGCCATCTGAGCTGTAGGGCTATTGCATGTTTTTTTCAAACATACCATGCATTACAGCCAATTTACAATAGGGAAGAGACACTGTCGACACTGTGCAATCAGGAAGGATTGGTATCTACAAATATATATATATATATATATATATATATATATATATATATATAGAAACATATACATATAGAGAGAGAGAGATAGATATGTATGGAGCTACTTATATGTGTATAGCAATATATATATATATATATATATATATATATATATATATATATTTGTGTGTGTGTATATAAAAAGTATATATATATATATATATATATATATATATATATATATATATATATATTTATACATACATACATGTCTCAGCATGCCCGTACAAATATATGCTGCTGATAGACCACCCATAACTGGGGCAGCATGCACAGTTGGATAAAAAAAGGACCCATGACACTCACATCTGTCTGCCCCCCACAGTCCAAATAAAAATTGAACAGTACACTGCTACAAAATCATGATAGGACATACACAATGGCCAGACATACAACAACCTCTTAGCAAAACAACTAAAATGTCTGAAGATAGTAAAGAGAAATACATTCAGCCAGTAATTCACACAAGTTTATTATACTCTGATGTCTTGGCCAAAGCCTTCAAGGAGTAAAACATTACAAGAAATACTTGCTTTAAATACAAGAAGCAATTTTCACGTAATTACATTTAAATACACAATTACACTCCTCATTTAATCCCCTAGGGGATAAAGTATCACATTTAAAAATATTAATTTATTCTGTACATAACATTTGTTCTATTATGACTGTTTAATTAAATTGAGAAACATACTTTTTCCAAAACAGTAACTTGTAACCACTACTGTCCCCATGGTGAGATTTATTAAAATTTACAGCTATAGAACTGCCTTCTTTTTTATCAGTAATATGTCTCACATGTTTTAACAGCCTAGTTTTAAAACACTTGCTACTCTTCCCCCATATAAAATATGTTACAAGGGGATCTAGGAGCATTCTCTATACACCGACCTCTTGAATGTACAGAGTAGCACATGTTTTCCAGCGTTTCCCCTCAGCAGGAATGACAGCGCTAAATAATGATAGACCATACCTATCAACCTCCTACTGTATGACATCTGGACAAAGCCTTACATAATTGGGGGACAAAGGCCCAAAAACATAGCCGTACTTGAAATATTGCTGTTAAACACTGACAAAGTTGCTGGTGTTACAGGGTTTGTTGTAACATATCTTTTCTGAGGTATGTAAAGTCAGAAACACAAATGGATGTTAGCATTTCCTGGTTGCAATCACCAGAGTATGCTACTGATTTGCCAAGGACAACACCTGTCTGGGGAACAGATCAGACATAACAGGCAAACCTCTGGCCATTATGTGGATAGTCCTACAGTTGGAAGCTATGCAAACACAGAATGTTGTTAGACTGAAACCCATGCAGAAGTAGCATGTTCAGACAAACCCTTTTAAACCAGCAGTATTCAAAACATATAACAGCAATACTCACATTCTGTCCCGAAGTCTTGAACCTTCTCCACCATTTAGTTGGCTTGTCTCCACAAGTCTTGTTGTAAGAGGTGCTCAAACACCTCCAGGATGTCTTCCTCACAGGTAAGGGAAAGGGCCAACACCCACATGGAGTACTCAGTTATAGGTGTGTGTTGCCATGACATTGGCTATTGGAATAACTACACAGCTGTTCTGCATGCAATTAGCAACTGGGGAACACCACTTGGTGCACAGGCCATCACATGGTCATGAGCATTACCTACAAAAGACAAGCTACCATCTATTCAAACCACCTCTGTCATAGACAGTGATCTCCATAAAAACATAAGAACTCAGAAGATACATCTAACAAAATCCACTTAGAAAGGTATGTGAAACAAGTAAGCATGTAATTGAATGCGGTAGGTGGTCTGCAAAAATGGAAAATATGAGTTCGAAAGAATATGTCTCAGCAAGACTTGCTGTACTGATATACTGCTGAACAGCACCAATGGCCATAGCATGTGGCTGTGTTTGCAGTGACATAGATCACAGGTCAGGCCCTTGACTCACCCCAGGAAAGGACAGCTGACATTTGGCAACTACTGAAGTGTCTGTCAAACACCACTGACTGTGCCACTGCTAGGCCAGATACTTGGATTTTGTACATATCCATATGTTACCTGTGCATATAACTATGATACACATTTTGTCTTGTAAATATAAGATAACTATACAGAGCATGTGCAGAGTAAAGTACTGTTGCAGAAGTGTGTGTTGAAATGCATGTGATATAGTGCGTTCATACCATTCAACTATACAGTCTTATAAACACGTATGCCTGATATCTGTAGTCACTTACACAGAGTGGTGTTATGTTAGGCAAACCATTGTCAAGTCTGTTAACAATGACACCGTAACACAATAGCCTAGATATGAATGTGGGACATCCTTCAGGTTATCACTGTGATAGCAAAGCCTACTGTGCAATCAGCTTACTTATCTGTGTATGTAAATAAGTTGTGCATGTTCTTCTTGTGTTTAATATCAGTTTCAGTACATACAACAGACATAAATGTTTACAGGTACTGGTTGTTGCATTGCCATGACAATGATATGGGTAGTACAATAGGCATGATTATCAGGTTGTAATCGGAGACGTGTGCAACTGTGTTATGACCCTCTGTTCATGCCTACCACAGACAGCTATCTGAACACCTACATACAGTGGAGATCAAAAGTGTACACACTCCTGTTGAAATGCCAGGTTTGTGTACTATACATAAATGAGACCACGGAAAATCTTTCCACAATGTTTCCCACCTTGAATGTGACCCATAACCTGCACAATTATATTGACAAACATCTTTTAGGGGAGAAAATATAAAACATAAAAAACGTACTATAAACTGGTTGCATACATGTGCACACACATAAACCACTTCTTGGTTAATGCACCTCCTGGAGTAGTCACAGCATTCCCTTTTTGGTTACACACATGCCATCAATTAACAAGACTCTGATTAACCTCAAATAATGTTCAACTGTCCTAGTAGGATATATTGGACATTTATCCAGTTGCCTGCTACAGCAATAGATATGTTTGGCAGAGAACTTACAAAGCATTGAAGGGATCTCATTGTGGAAAGGTATCAGTCAGGTGAAGAGTAGAAAAAATGTCCACAATATTGGATATACCATGGAATACAGTGCAGGCAGTCATCAGACAGTGGAGAAGATATGGAATAACAGTGACACTGCAAACACCTGGACGTCCGTCCAAAATGGATGACATGACAAGATGACAACTGGACATGGAGGCTGCCAGGAGACCTACAGCAACACTGAGCAAGCTGCAGGAATGCCTGCCAAGTACTGGATGTGCACCACATGTGACAACAATCTTCTGTATTCCCCATATGTCTGTCTTATAGGGGAGGGTTGCTAGATGGAAGCCTTTTCCTACACAGAAAAATGTCCAGGGCTGGACAAACAGTATAACAAGTCTCCAACAAGCATGTTGGATAATGTGTCATGGCCTGATGACACCAAGGTTGAACCTGTGGCCCACAATTCCAAGAAGTATGTTTGGCCCAACACAACACTTTGCATTACCAAAAAAACACCATTCCCCTGGTGAAGCATGGTGGTGACAGTTTCATGCTGTGGGGTTGCGTTTGAAAAGCTGGAACTGGGCCTCTACTCAAGATGGAGGGAATTAAGAACAGTTGCAAATGCCAACCATTTTTATCCCCAAATCTTCAATCATCTGCTAGAAAACTGAACATGAAGAGGGATTTTATCTGTCAACATGGCAATGACCCCAAGCATACATCCAAATCGACAAAGGAATGGTTTCACCAGATGGAAATTACAGTTTGGGAATGTGCCAGCCAGTGGCCAGACCTACATCCAATAGAAAATCTGTGGGTTGCCCTGAATAGGGCTGTGCACAAGAGATGCCCTCAGAAATTAACATATTTGCAGCGGTGTTGCACGGAAGACTGGGCAACTATTACCAAGTAAAGAAGTGCCATGATGATAGACTCCGACCTAAGATGACTGAATGCTGTCATTATCTCAACAGGTGCTTCCACATAGTATCTGTTTAAGGGTGTGCATTCTCATGCAACCAGCTTATAGTACTGATTTCAGTTTGCATATATTTTCCCACAACAGATTATGTTTTCAATGGAAAACATTATTTATTTATTTTATTTATTTTACATTTGCATACCGGGATAGTACGACTGGATACATGTCCATTTTCAGCAGAGGCCCAGGGAGAAAAGCTCCACAAAGACAAACTTACATAGATTACACAGAAGTTAGCAAACAATTATAAAAACAAAGTGATTATATACAATGGGTTAGTAGTGATTCCCTAGTAGGGACTCACAATTGTCATGGACAGATAATTAAAAGTAAGAGACATCAGATTGGAAGCACAGCTTGGTGATGTAGTTACAAGTTATGATAACTGCAGAATATGCTTTTAGTTTGTAACTTAATCAGGGTTGGTACATGGGCATAGCCAATTCACTTTGAGATACTGTTTGAGTTTTTTTTTTAAGAGACTTTTGGAGGATTGTAGGGTTATATAGTTTGGCAACGAATTCCAGGTTTTGCCAATGAAGTTGGCAAACAGGGATTCACCAGCAGAGTTATTAGCTTTGTGGGTTTGGACAAGTAGTTTATCGGCTGACTGTAGGGATCTTAGATTGCTATATGGCTTAATAATATTTTTAAGTGAGGGGGTATCCTCAAGGTGGTACAAAATTTTGTGCGCTATTAAGAGTTGATTGAACTGAATTAAGCTGGGCAGTTCTAGCCACTCTAGTTGTTTAAGGTTCTGGCAGTGGTGGGTTCTATAGGTGGAGCCAGTGGCGAATCTGGCATCATTAAAGGTGGGAATTGTTTTGAAATTAGTTATTGTGGTGTCAAGTTACAATAGCACAAAGACGAGGCATTGTAACAGGGGTGTATACACTTATATAGCCACTGTAACTGTATGGACTCAGCAGTAACTGACCTGTAAAACCTGCCTTCACCAAGGTAGAGTAATCCCCTTTGGTGGACAGCAGCAATACACAAACCACATAAGAGGTTGCTATATTGCTCTACAGGGCCACATAGGTGCAGACAACAATTTGGAAGCATGTCCAACTCTATCTGAACATGCATGTAAGGTCACAGGTGACTCCATGTAAGGCTAACTATGAGTACAAATCACACATATCCACACTGCCAAGGCCAGTCACAAGGGTGTCTCCACATATGTTGTCAGTCTCAAAGGCAACAACACAATTCACCCTGTACTAGTGTTAAATGACACCTCATACACACATGCCATGGCTATAGGCAACCTGCATCAGACAGGTTAGATATGAACATCACCCCAGTCTCCCCATCCCTATAGGGGATATGCACATCAACCGCACACCTCTCCTCATCAGTGGTGAGCAGGTACATATTGCCTACTGAAAGGCAACAACAGGAAGTCTCCATGTGGCCTGATAACATCCCTGTCTACATTCTGCATGAACTCAGGCAAGTGCTCACAGTTCCATCACACACCATAGTCAAACACAGCCTTGACAACATCCACACCACATCCACCTGGAAGATGGCTACTGTCATCCCTCTACACAGAAATGAATGGGAAATAGAGATTTATGCAATTAACTGTCCATCATTGGGGGGAATATGACACATCAGGGTCAGGAGTGCAATGCAAACTAATATTGTGCTGATAGAGTACAAGGGTATGGTGTAGTTGTAAGTGCTGGCAACAAATATCCACTATTGACGTGCAATTTCTGTCCATACTGTTGACAACTGTATGAGGTGCTATGATGTGTTTCACTGTTTATGTCTTCCAGGTGGGATGCAACACGCCAGAAATCCACCTTACAATGCAGCAGAAACATTTGCAGTAATTGACGTTATCATCAACCATTATGACGTCATGTTTGGCTGTCATCATGAACATCTGCGGGAGCGGACCACCATATGGAATGACCTAATTCACAGGGTAAATTATGTAGGCCTGCACACAAGAACCTATGAGCAGGTCTGGCATCGTGCTACTGACCTCATACGTAATGCCCGGTGAAGGGCTGCTGCCATTGCCAGAGAAGCGACAGCCACAGGTGGGGGCCCAGTCATGCAGGCCCCACTGACACCCACTGAACAGCTCCTCACCAACCTTGGTGCACTCACTCCAGGCACACAACATCTTGCTGAATCCAGCATTGTGGATGTGGGTGCCCCCCACACAATGGAAGAGGAGCATGCAGGTAAGGCCCTAGTGCACATTAGTAGAGTACTTTAGCATATATACTTGCATCTGTAGAGTATCTGCATGCATATGTCAGATAAGATAGTAGTTGTGGATGGGGTTTCGTAATGCACATAAATGCACATCTATGGTGATGGGCAGCATATTTCATAGTATGGGGGTTTGTATTTGTATATTATCTACATGCATATGTGAGATAAGTTAGTAGTTGTGGACGGGGTTTGGTAATGCACATAAGTTCACATCTATGGTGCTGGGCAGCATATGTTGTAGTATTTGGGTTGTACTGTTAATGTGCAGAAATGCTGCTTCCCCCTGTATCAAGGCCACATGTGAGTCTGCTGACAGTACTTCTCTCCTTTTCCAACCTGTAATGTGACCATAACATGAACAATCAGCTTGTAAAGCCCAACAATATGTTAGGCAACCAAATATGGCGTATACAAACCTTACAATACACTGGATGCATATGTGCGCACACCCTCCAAATAACACATTGTAGGAGCAGCTTGTGATGTACTGATAACATTCACTCTGCTTGGGTACACACCTGCCATCAAGTACAGGGACTCAATGTAACAACGAATAATGGTCCACTGTCAGAGCGGTGTATTCATGACATTTGCTCAGTTGCCTGTACCAGAAGCAGCCATGACTTGCACACATCTTTCAAAGCATCATAGGGATCTCACATTTGAAAGGTATCAGTCAGGAGTAGGTTACAACAACATTAACACAGCATTGTATATACCATGGAACACAGTGGAGACAGTCATCAAAAGGTAGATTAAATATGGGACAACAGTGCTGTTGAAAAGAACCAGATGTCCTTCCAAAACAGATGGAAGGACATGTTGAGTACTGGTCAGGGAGGCTGCCAGGAGACATGCAGCAACACTGAGGGACTTGCAGAACTCTCTGGCAAGTACTGGTTGTGTTGTACATGTGGCAACACTCGCCTGGAGTCTGCATAAGTCTGGCCTATGGGGTAGGTTCAGTAGATAGAAGCATTTACCCATGTCAAACACCATGCAGGGCTGTGTACAAGTAGAAAAACATAACACCAGGTCTCCCAAAGGCATGTGTTGAAATGTGTAATGGTGTAATGAGACCAAGGTTCAAACTTACACCCACTATCCCTAAAGCTACATGTGGTGCACAGGCAACACCTCACTTCACCCAAAGACCACCATCCACATGTTGAAGCTCAGTGGTGGCAATGCCTTGATTTGGGGTTGCTGTTCATTAGCTGGAACTAGGCCTGTAGGCATGGTGGAGGGAATTATGCACAGTTCAAATAACACTCACATGTGGGCCAAAGCCATCAAGCGTCTGCAAGATGGCTGAGGATGGAGAGGGGTTTCAGCTTCCAACATGACAGTGACCTGAAGCATACATCCAAAGCTACCTAAGAATGGCTGCACCTGAATACAATCAAAGGTATGCAGTGGACCAGACAAAGAGCAGACTGAACACCAATAGTAAACTCCCAGTATGACCTCCAATGTCTGTGTACATAAGCTGCCCTTGCCAGCCGACAGAGTTGGGGAATCTTTGCAGGGAAGACTGTTGAAATAATGCAAGTCAAGATGTGCCATGCTGATACTCCCCTTCCCAGGAAGAGTGACTGCTGTAGTTCACTTAACAGGTGTTTCAAAAAAAGCATTGGTTTAAGGGTGTCCAGACCTATGCAACCACTTTATCGTACACATCTCACTCATATTTCAAAACTAACACATTTGTTTGTTTCTCAATTGGATTGCACAGGTCATATGTCACATATGAGGTGGGTAATGTTTTTGAATGCAGTATTGTGGTCTCATTTTATATGATACAAGAGCCTGCCATGTTAACAGAGGTGTTTACACTTATCATATCCACTTTAAGCTTAGAAGCTTGTTGGTGTAACAGGAGTTGTTTGAATATACATTCACTACTGGTGATGATGTCTGCAAATCAAATGTATGTCATTAATTAGTGAAATCAATCCTCATATGATCCCAGTAATGTGTCAGACAAACACATAGGGGTTGTGAGGAACAGAGCAAACGTACATGCTAGACATCTACACATTATTCATTGATTTGTACAGTTGTGAGTTATGGTCTACAGTAGTTGCCACTGTGCTATACAGGTGAACAGCAATAATGTGTACATGGGTGCAGTGTGTGCTAGGGGAATGGACGTCACCTACTAAGAGCACCCATGCATCCCAGAGATGTATATTGTTAGTAACAAGGATAGAGAATGATTGCAATGCATGATGATGAGGGCTGTGTGTCATGCATGTCACCTTTTGGTTAATGTGAGGTCTGTGTCATAGCTTTATGCCACCTCACCTGTAAGTGTCTTTTTGTATGTTTGTGTGTGTTGTACCTGTGTGCGTGGCAGCCAATCATAATGTACAGGTATTAATTTACATTTATTGTCTTCCCCTCACAGGTGGCAGTGGGGGTCAGGGTCCCCCCCACTTGGGAACTGATGTCAGTGTCTTTGCAGACTCTGACAATGATGATAGCCATAGTTAGGAACAGGTGGGCTTGTCAGGGGCTGAATCTGTGCCATTGGTTGGCATCCCACTGTTGTCCACCCCATCCCTGCACACAGTCACAATGCCCACACATACCCCATCACCAGTGGCCATAGATGATGGACAGTTAGTGGGTGGTGGCATGGGACAGGCAAGTGTGGTGACTATGGCAAGTGTGTCTGTAGACACCAGCCATAGCTAGATAACAGGCGAGGTTCCACACAGGTGGACGGGCAGGTGTGCTCGAAGGGGGACTGCTGCCTGTCATGACCCTGTCATAAGTGCCACAGCAAGTGTCACCAGACGCATGTTCCAGACCATCATGGAGGCACAGGCATGTAGTGAACGTAACACAAGACAGCTTCTCAGGGTCGTGAATGCCACTCTTCCTGCTATGCATGACAACCTCCATGATCGTGCTGATGCCCTCTGTTATTATGCTGAGGTCATGGATAGACGGTTGGGTGAGTTGGTGGGAATCCACATCTGTGGAATGTCAATCCTTGAATGTGGAATGTCTATGATAGAGCATGTGGTGGGAGTTGTCCATCGGCTACATGGACGTAGGACAGCAGCAGGAAGAGCTGAGGTACCATGTGACCATGCAGCTTTTCACTCCTGTAGTGGCAGTACCAGCAGCGTGACTGCAGGGGGGTCGCTGTCCATGCTACAACACAGCAGGCCATGGGCATGTAGTCCTGGCCGGTCCTAACAGGAACACGGATCCAGCAGACAGTGGTCACCATCAGGGAATAGTACTGCATCTGGCCTTGTGCCTGGTCATGCCAGTGGGTCCCCTGTTAGGCTCAGTTCCCATGTCCATGGCCGGAGATGATGAACTGCACACCCTGCCATGTACGGGCCACAGCTGTCCAACATACCCATGTGTAGGGCAGCCACATGGCATGACTGTGTGCATTCATACACACACACATATCACCATCACAGCCAGGTCACCTCCAGACTTGCATACAACACCTCTGCATGGCCCATTTAATGAACAACCCCCAAGCACACACACATGATGTTAACTAAATGGCACAGCCTAGACCTCTGGCAAACCCACACCACACTCTGTGCATATGATGATACATGTGCCACATCCCTGTCATCTATGCCATCGATGCAGGGACATGCTAATATGGGTCTGATGCACACAGTGAATTTACTACAGTTTAGCAATGTAATGCTGTGTAAAATGTTGTCAGCCAGCATGTTTAATGGTTACATGTCAACAGTGTGTAGCTGTCCTGCTATGATGCATTATTGTTGTTATTAATGCTGACAGAATGTGGTCTCCATAATGTATTCTGTTTGTCTTGTAGGTGTCTGTGTGTCAGAAGGATGTGACCCTGCAGACATTATCTACAAGGAGTATGGCAGTGTGGTAACACATTGAGTGTGTCATATCCAGGGTACAGCTGTACACAATTAACAGGTCTGTATAACAGTTTTTGCATGTGCCATGTAGCTTATATGGCTGAGGGGTGTATTCAGGTAAGTGTATGGTGGCTGATATCAGCAGCTCTTGTACAGTGGACAATGGTAAGTGTAGTGGGTGAACATACCTCAGATTTGTAAATCCAACACACCCAGAGGGTATTGTGTTGACCCAACACACAGAGGATACTGCTCATACACACACACACACACACACACACACAAAATCACACACACACACACACACACACACACACACACACACACACACACACACACACACACACACACACACACACACACACACACATGATCACAATTGCCAGTGTTGGGTTTGAAATCCCTACTCATCTAGTTAGTGGTAGTACAGTATCATGCAGTTATCACAGGTGGCACAGAGCTCATAGTGTGTTGAGTTTCCAAAGTACATGCATAGTGAGGAACATTACATGCCCTTGTAAGGTATGGCAATGGGTGGTGTAGTGGGTGTGACAGGTCTCATACTAATGTCATGCACAAGTGTACACACTCCCAAACACTGCTATGCACACCAATGCACACACACAAGTGTGCCAGTACTGTGATTAAGAGCCCCGCCTGTCTAGCTGCTCATTCCATACTGTTACATAGCTGTTGCACACAACACAGGGCTTATAGGTCTGCAGAGTGTGAGAGATACCTCTATGGTTGATGTAAAAAGTTGCCCTCGTACCGTGGAACATAGGACATGTGCTGGGAGTATGATGGCCCACAATTGTAATACTTGGGCACCCAATGAATGTATTCCAAACTCAAACACACACTCAGGATACTGGTCTTGCACACACACACACACACACACACACACACACACACACACACACACACACACACACACACACACACACACACACACACTTGTCAGGACTTAGATTCATAGGATCATGTGTTCCATAGGTGTGTACCGGGCTAACGGGCATGGAGCCATGACAAACCTAACCCTTGGGAGTGGCATCATGCGACCTGACATTTTTTCCCAGTGCGTCTATCGACCATTGCCACTAGAGCGATGGCCATGGTGACAGTTAAATTCCCCATCCACTCATCTAGATTTCTCTTGAAGAGGGCCAGTGAGGTGCTCTGACATGTATGCAACATATATTGCATTACATGTCCATTTGCTGGGTTATGTACCTGTCCCTCGGCATGTTCTGTTGATTGTGGTAATGAGGTTGAGGTATCCATGGCATGCAGATGCAGATCAGAGTTTCACTAGATATTTATTTATTTATTTTACATTTGTTAACCTGGAAATTCTGACTGGACCAGGTCCTTTTTCAGCTGAGGCCTGGGGAGGAAAGCTCCAGCATCAAGTTATACAAATACAGTACATCCAGCATAATACACAAAACAGGTTACATCATGTATGCTGAGCATAGTAATATAACAAGAAATTAATAAAACACTCCAGGTAAAAGAAGATATAGAACATAGATAAAAGACAAGGTCAGTTACAGTACATCCAGCATAATACACAAAACAGGTTTTATCATATATGCTGAGCATAGTAGTATAACAAGAAATTAATAAAACACTCTAGGTAAAAGAAGATATAGAACATAGGTAAAAAGACAATGTCAGTTTTACATCGGTAAGAGAAGAAAATATATCAAGTAAGACTCTACAGTTAAAAGTACCCTTTCAGATGACCAAGCCTACAGGGGATCAGAGATCCAGAATGTGATCAGAGAGGAGTTTGGGGAGTTAATAGTAGTATGGGTAGGATTATGTGATACAAGGGCATAACCAGGTACTAAGAAGGTGCAATTTGAGAGTTTTTGAATATGGATGTGGCGGGGGCAGTGGACACGGATAGGGGAAGAGAGTTCCAATTTCTGGCAATGGTGTGGGAGTAGAGCGCTTTCCCTGCATTATTGTTAGCCTTGTTGATGGAGAGGAGAGATTTTTCACTGGATCTTAGGTACCAGTTTGCAGTATAGACAGTAAGTAGGTTGGATAATGTGGGTTTTTTTCAGGATATTTGAGAATATTGTAGGCTGTGCCCAGCTGGTGATAGTTAAGTAGCTGTGGTAGCTCAAGCCATTTTAGTTATTTTAGTGCAGCACAGTGATGGGTTCTATAGGTTGAGTTAGTAGCAAACTTGGCTATTTTATTGTAGCATAATTCTAGTTTCACTAGTTCACACTGTCTGATTTGGGTAAAGATATGGCATTCCTAACATAGCTAGCCACACATGGCATTGTCAGTCAAGTATGGATTGCCTGTAAGTAGCCAAGATGTGGCCAAGATTACTTGGAGGTATTGCACTTTGTCCATATAGGACAGTTGTTTGCAGGCTAGGGTCCTATTTGTGAGGTACACTTTCAGCCTCCACAGTTGTTGCAGGTGTCTAGTGAGCTACATGGCAAATGGGCATTGTACCTGCTGGTTGGCCTCATGAGGAGAGAGTAGAGGGAGACATTGACCTCTTCCCTACTGGATGACACACCCTTACTTATGAGATGTGCCACATAGATGTTATTTCTGTCCACAGTAGCAATGTGGTGGCCATAAGAGAGGTCACTGTCAGCCTGTGTTCCCAGGCCATTATAAGGACTTCTGTGTTCATTGGACTACCAGCAATGTGTTAATTCATGGTAAACACATTGATTCCACACGGGATTGCAACACATTTCTTTCCATTCAGCCTAAGGCCAGTGTTCTGACAACAGTCACATGTCTCACTGGGGCCTTTATGCAGGATGTCAACATGATATGGGAATGTACACATAGCACCCACCTTGCAAATGTCTGCGAACATTGTCAGCCAGGGTCCCTTTGTGTTGTTTTGTATGTCAGAAGCATGCATGACAAACATGAGGGGACCCATGACCAGACCCTGTGGTACTCCACTCGTAACTGGTTGGCAGCCTGACATGGAGTCTCCTACCTTCACAGTGTGGGTCCCATGCATGAGTCAGTTTGCAACCCACCAAGTGACATAGGGGTTGATGCCTAGATGGATGTGTTTGTCTATGATTCCTGACTGGGGAATGGTATCACAGAATTAGAAAACCCGCCTAGCTTGTTTTTGTGTCCATACTGTTACATAGTTATTTCACATGGCACACAGCTTATAGGGCTGCAGAGTGTCCACAACTACCACTACAGTGGTTGACAACAGTGGGTCCTGTACAGTGGACATTTGGATGTGTACTGGGTGCGAACATTTTGCAAAACACCCTCCAGTGGATATGGTACACAACAAAACACACACACACACACACACACACACACACACACACACACACACACACACACACACACACACACACACACACACACACACACACACACACACCCACACACACACACCAGTATTGAGATTAGTACTCCTACCTATCTATCAATGTCTACTATAGTGTTATGCAGTTATCAGATGTGCCACGGAGATTATACAATTTCACCTCATCCAAAGGTACTTCTAAGGTGAATGATATCAACAGGACTACTAAATTAGGGTGAGAGGAAGGGTAAAGGGTGGTACACAACTCAAAATGGTATAACCCACATAGTATATGATTCACATGCACACACACACACACACACACACACACACACACACACACACACACACACACACACACACACTTGCTAAATTGAGATTAGAACCCCTGCCTGTCTAGTTATTTCTACTATGATGTTACACAGCTACCACATACGCAAAAGAGCTTACTGGAGTAACAACTGGACAAAGGTGTTGATAACGGCACAGCTGAGGTAAAGTATTACAGGTGGCAGAAAGTCTGCCTTCAGTTTTTCCCTTACATCTTGCTAGTTCTTTCTGTCTTGCACTTCAATGGCATAATAGCTTTGCACTTCAGCAGGTTATTGTTTCAATAAGTGTAACACACCTGGGAGCCATCAGCAGTACTTGTTCCTCACAGAATTAGCCCTAGTACTTAGTAGTTATGACCACCCCTCCTGGCATGATTGAAGTGCATGTGCTTTTGCCCATTAACCTGGTGCACTTGTCATTCTGGGGCACTGTTTCAACTGCCTCATGTACACAGACAGCCCTCTCCTCTAAAGTCCAAACACACAGACCTGTAAGAGTTACCCCTATATCACCGAATATGGAAATATGCACTCTCCAGTGAAGACTACAGTAGCTGGTCAAGAGGATAAGGTCAACACCTGCACCACACCATGTGAAACACATAGCTCGACACAACACCCACTATGACAGCCCTGACATACACTGAAAAACCATATGACAGTAAGGCACTCCATACAGCCTACCTTGATCTGGCCTAGGCTTTTGATACCATTTTTCAGTCAGGAATTATTGCTAAACCCACCAAACTAGGTATCAACCCCTATACCAGTGGGTGGATTGTAAATTGGTTCACAGGACACATACTGTGACAGTGGCAAAATCCAAGTTAGACTGGCAAGCAGTCAAAAATGGAAAAGTGGAGTTCCACAGGGATCCGTACTGGGTAGTGTCCTGTCCGGCATCTACTTCTCAGGAGTCCAGCCCAACACAGAGGGACTCTGGCTGACAATGTTCACAGAGGACAGCAAGCTGGGAGCTATGATTAACTCCACATGTGATGCAGACATCCTACAGAAAGGCCTCATTGAGACCAATGCATGGCGTGGAAACCATGGCCAGAAGCTTAACACCACAAAATGCATAATCATCCCCTTTGATAAAACACTGTAGGCATTATAAGAGATCTGGGGACACAGATTGACAGCAACTTCTCCTTAAACCACCACATTGACACTGTGGTCAGGAAGTCCTTCTATATGGCACATTGTATTGCCAAGGGTTTTGCATCCAGGAAGACAGAGGTAATGATCTCTGTCTACTGTTCCCTCATTAGACCACTCATCAGATATTCTGGCCCATTTGCCATGTACCTCAGTAGACACCTGCAACAGCTGAAGAGGCCACAGAAGCACCTCACAAAGAGGTTCCTAGGCATTAAACACATGTCCTACACAGACAGACTCAGAAGACTTCAGCTATTCTCTGTGTCATATCACCTAGTTAGAGGCTATCAGTGCTTGACTTACAAAGCCATGTCTGACCCAGCTGTTTTACACATGCTACATATAAAGACATCCCATTCCCTCCACACCACACACTGCAGAGACTTCTACCTCATTACCACAATTGCCACAACATGCTGGTGGGACAGGTCCCTCACCAAGAGACTGCACATGCCCTGGAATACACTTCCCATATATGTCATGCAGAGCACCTAGCTGACCCTGTTTCAGAGAAATCTTGATGAGTGGATGGGTAATAGACAGTTCACCCCCAAGATCACTGCAGTGGCTGTATTTGATACAGGCACTGGGAAGTAACATTGGGTGCCACAATAGCAGGGCTCTTCTATGTGCTAGGCTTGCAAAGGCTCCTGGGCCATTAGCCTACTACACACTTATGAACCTATAAGGGGAATTACATCAGCAGGACTGATAAAGTAGGGCAGTGGGTGATAAACTTATCAAAATACTTTATCCTACAAATAGACACACTTTGACACACATTTATACACACACATACTTGCCAGATGTGAGAGTAGAACCCCTACCTAGCTAGTCATTTGTACCATAGTGCTACGCAATTATCACACACACCACAGAGTGTATGGGGCTGAGGGCTGACAAAAGGGACTTCTAAGGTGAGTGATATTTGCAGGACTGCTAAAGTGGGAAAGGGGAAGTATACTGGGTTGGAATGGACCCAAAAGCTTTAACTTGTAAATACACACAGTTTGACATTTGCCAGGACTGAGATTAGAACTCATACCTAATTAGTTATTTGTACTATAGTGTTACACAGTTATCGCACATGCCACAGTGCTTATGGGGCTGAGGCCTGACGAAAGGGACATCTAAGGTGAGTGATATCTGCAGGACTGCTAAAGTGGGAAAAGGGAAGTATACTGGGTTGGAATGGACCCAAACGCTTTAAGCTGTAAACACATACATACACAGTTTTACATTTGCCAGGACTGAGATTAGAACTCCTACTTAGCTAGTTATTTGTACTACAGTGTTACACACTTAGCACACATGCCACAGAGGTTATGGGGCTGATGCCTGATGAAAGGGACTTCTAAGGTGAGTGATATCTGCATGACTGCTAAAGTGGGAAAGGGGAAGTATACTGGGTTGGAATGGACCCAAAAGCTTTTACTTATAAACACACACACACAGTTTGACATTTACCAGGAATGAGATTAGAACTCCTACTTAATTAGCTATTTGTACTACAGTGTTATGCAGTTATTGCACATGCCACAGAACTTATGGGGATGAGGCTTGACAAAAGGGACTTCTAAGGTGAGTGATGTCTGCAGGACTGCTAAAGTGTGAAAGGGGAAGTATACTGGGTTGGAATGGACACAAAAGCTTTAACTTGTAAACAAACACACACACACACACACACACACACACACACACACACACACACACACACACACACACACTTACTTTGACATTTGCCATGAATGAGATTAAAACTCCTACCTAACTAGTTATTTGTACTATAGCTTTACACAGTTATCACATGCACCACAGAGCTTATAGGGCTGAGGCCTAAAGAAAGGGACTTCTACGGTGACAGATATCTTCAGGACTGCTAATGTAGGGCAATGGGAAGTGCACTGGGTGGGGAAGGCCTGTTCATTCCTAGATCCTACTACATTTCTCCAGGTGTATGAGCATGCCCAGTGTGACTTTCTATAGTACATGTGGGGCTCCATTCCAGGAATTGTTGTACTCCAGTCCAGTTTGTTTTGTGCTACAGCCATACCTCTCAACCTGCTGGTGCAGGATATGTGGAGACAGCCTATCAAAATGGGGGGACAATGGGCCATACGATGATTGTGACTATTTCTCTCAGTAATGTATGGGTTGCTAGGGTTACAGGGCTTGTTTTAGCAGACAGCTGACATATATGCTGTTTGACACAGTCATGTATTGTCTCAGTACCTCGTGACATACCTCCTCAGATCATCACAGTGATTTACCAGAGGAATACAGGGTGGATGATGATACACCACAATTATGGGCCAAGTGCTACGCATTCTTGCACAAACCAGCCTGTTGAGTGGTGTGCCTACAAGCAATTGACTGCTGGAGCTGTGGAAACAGTCCAGCACCTTGGTGATATATTACAGTGGTGGAATCTCTGTGCATTTCTGTTATGGCCTGGTCTGATTTCCAGTCCACAGTTGGGTAATATAAGTCAGGCAAGATCAGGGTGACAGGCAGACTCCAGATAGATTTATAGGGGATAAGATATGGGGGGGTGTCCTAGGTCAGACATGTTTGCCTATAGCTACCAGTGCTTTGCATAGGGGTCTGCTCAAAGGTTGACTGCACTTGGAGGGTTTTGTGTGTGTCAGACTGTTTGACCAGCCTGGAGGTGTGTGTTTGTCTGACATGTATGTATGGCCCACCTCATTTTGCTTGGCTGGCCTCATTTTGGGGTTAGGATGTTGCATAGGATAAGTGATTAGGGAAGGGTGTGTTACTCCCCATGGCTGTGGGCCAGGGTTCTGTGGGTGCAGACATGTCACCATCTTCCAGAGTTAGGACTGCCTGCAATTAGTGCATTTCCATGTTTAGACTCCTAGCCCTGCCCTTCGATTGTCCAGAGTATCACAAAATGTCCACATTCATGACTCATATATCTTGTTGGTTACACAGAGTGTAGTTTTCAAGGAAAAGTGTTTTGCAAGTCACTCAGGGTTGAAGTCAGATATTACTGACATTTGACATTGCAGTTTCTGACTTCGTATCCATCAGACATTCCATGCTACTATAATCATTCCTTCAATTTTATTACATTATTAGAACAGTATTTCAAAGGTGTCCTTCTCTATGGGCCTTTTTTCAACCCCGTATTCATGGCATTGACAAGATTCCTGGCTCTCTGACACTGGCAGGTTTTCTCCTAGCAGTTAGCACCATGGCCTTTCTTTGCCTTTTTTAGACTGTGTTATGTTGCTGTTATGGACCCCATGACACTCCCTAACAGGGTACTGTGGGTGAGGCATGGGTATTTGCCACAGGCCTGTAGGCCAGGTGTGACAGATGCAGGCCATCTGTAGCAAGGCAGTGCATTCTGGTATGTTCCCAGGCTGCCAGCAGTGGACAACCCTGGGATGGCACCAGTAAATTGACTTTGGGTGTTACTGATAATTGCTTTCTGTTTGTGTTGAGCCATCACTCTAGTTGATGGCTGGATGCTGCTTAAGGCTAGGGACATGTTACTGCATTTCTATGGGACTAAGGGGGGGGGGTGACACATCTGTACACAATACACATTTGAAGAGACTGTGCTGATATTTGCTTAACATTTTGGTCCCATTTAGCATAGTGGTGCGCCCTATCTTTCAGACTACAGGCATAACAGTATCGACCACAGGTCAGATTGTTTTGAGATAGACATTTGTAGTTTCAGACTTCTTACCTTTCAAAGCCATACTTCCCCTGCCAGACCTGCTGTGATATCACTGTGTAAAAGTCTGTGGGTGGGGATTTCATGGATGTCGCTGTGTGGGGGGCCTTTGCCAGGCATTTCTGTATGGTTTTCTACAGCTGATCTGCTGGGTGAGGCTGAGGTTGAGTATGGGATCCTCATTTTGACATCCATGCATGTGACCTATTCCCCCCGTTATGTGGCTCACCATATATACTGCAGTGGTATTTGTCAACTAGGGTAGTACTGCATGGTGTGGGTAGGCCAGTACTGGGACTACACTTCCTGCTGTCCCACAGAGCTGTTAGTTGTCTGCTGCTATCCCAGTAAGCCACCCCATTCCCTTGCATGCTTGAGTCAATACCATAGATATGCTATCAGAACATTCCACTCCATTCATCAATTTTGTTAAGGAGACTGACTTACTTTGTGCCTGAGGCTGTTGTGAGGATGGTGCTTGAGGGCTGACTAAGTTGGATGCACACAGTACACTGCCTATACATGGAAGGGTATTGGTGGTATGTTGTTTGGCATCCATTTTACTGTGTGTGCGAGTCAGAGAGAGAGATCAGTCCCTTGGGTCCTACAGTGTCAGTGTATGTGCTATGCATTGCCTCTTTGCCAAAGACAGGGCATACTGGGCACTCCTGTGTCTGCCTACAGGGGCAGGCTCAGGATGTTCCTCCTCCAAGTCCCTCTGTGCCTGTGGTGACCTTGGCAATGGTGGGGGGCTGTGTGGCCCTTCCCAGTTTTGTTTCTGCTGCAGCTGTTTCTGCAGGATCATATTGTGTACATGGTGCATACTATGAACATGTGTGCACATGTGGCTGGAGAGTACTGCAAGGCTACACCGGATATGTCAAGGCACTGAAACAGTGACTCTAGCATCCCAAACACATGCTCTATAATGATCCTGTTTGTGTGTGTGCTTCATTATGGAGTTCTTGTGTGGGTGTGTGTGCATTTCTGATGGGTGTCATCATCCACTGCTCCAGTGTGTAGCCAGCATTCCCCACCAGATGGCCATATGGGATGTCCTCACTGACAAATGCCTGGTACAGCTGTGATGAATGCCAGATGTGGGAGTTGTGATAGCTTCCAGGGCTGCCAGCACACACATTGATGATAATGCCCTGGGAATCACACACAACCTGGCAGTTGATGGAGTGGAACCCCTAGCGGTTTAGGTAGACCCTCCCCTGGTCACTGGGTGGTGCTTTTATGTGGATGTGCATGCAATCTATGGCACCCAGTACCTCCAGGTATTCTGCTACATGGTGAAAGAGATGGATATTGCTGGTCCTCTCCTCACAGGTGTTGGGGAAGTAAAGGTGCTCAGCGGCATGCAGTCGCATGGCATCCAGGAACTGGTGGAGTATCCTGGACGCAGATGCCTGTGAGACCCCTATGGTATTCCCAGTTGGTCTTTGGAAAGTACCTGTAGCTAGTATTCTTAAGGCTACACATACCTTGGTGTCCACAGGGATGGGTTCCCCTCTGTTGGTTCTTGCTCTGAGGTGAGGCCGGCACAGCTCAACAAGTTGCTGAAGTGTGTCCCTGTCCACCCTGTAGTGCTCTACTATCTCCAGATCATGTAGCCCCTGGTAGGTTACCCCGAGTCTGAACACTTTTTTCCTCCTCCTTGGTCTGAGCTGATTGTCCGCATTATCCTCTTCACCACCCTTAGTCTCTAGCACATACTGATAGATCAAAGCAACAGCAGCCCCTAACATGTTTTGTTAGTTTTGTCAGTTTAAAATTCCCCCGAATGTGTACACCAGTGGTGCAGAGTTTGTGAGAAAAAACAGACTGAAAGGTGTTTGCATAGTTTATAGTAGTGTGCTAGGCTGCTGCCTGTGTAATTGACAGATTCTGATACATTCCATCTGCCAGCTGTGTTTGTTCTCCTTGAATCCCTTCCTTCTGCAGTTTCCCTTTCCCATTTCCTCCCCATTTAAGCCCTGATGAACCCTGTGCATTCCCGGTGCTCAAATGTAAACAGTCCTGCTATCCCCTGTGTTTTATTTTGTTGGTTTTAGGCCCAGTGTGCACTGTTCATACCCGTTTAGCTAAAGTAAACACTTTTAAGCAGAACTGGCCCTCTCTGGACGCGAACACGCTCTGCATTTCATGGAATAGGAAAATACAGCCTCAAACACACACCCTTCCTTAGCTGTACTTAGCTAAGGGCAAACATGGGCCATTGAGCTCCAATGTGCTTACAGTAAGCATGACACACCCCCTTTTCATGTTAGCTGCTCCTCCCGTCTACATCATGGTATTAGAGCACCTACACAGTTAGGTGCAGTCTGACACTTAGAAGAAATGTGTGATTCAGTATAAATCACCTCGTGCATATACCACTGCAAAATTGATTTTTCCCCTTTTTTTCTTATTTTCAGCACGATCCCACTTGCACGCAGCTGCCCAATGCTTAAACAGCCAAGATCGGCCCAAAAAAAACTTTTATTTTAAAAAATTTTAAGTATTCTTCATGCCAATGGCCATATATTTGGACATTGGCATGCCTAATAAATGGAATACATGCTTTATTTTAGGCTGTCATGCCTCTGTTTTCTTATTTGCAGAAATGTATTCAGCTAGTAACTGAATACATTTCTCCAGGTTACACTATTCCTGCACGGATACCTGCCTGCTTGCTGAATCACTAATTCACCTTATTTGTATGCTTTTCACCAGCAAATGAGGTAATTAGCATAAGGCAATGGTGTCCATGCAGGAATAGTGTAGGAGTGCTCGTGCACATCCCGGGTGCCCTTTGCTGAATCGCTTGGCGGACATATTACGTGCAGCAGCTCTTGCACTATTCCTGCACATCGTGCAGGGCTTAATGAATCCCGGGGAATATGTTTTCTACTTCTCAGACAAACATGACCATTACATTCAGATTCCTTAGGAATGTGTACAAGTTAAGTAAACTCTCTTCCACTTTAATGCAAAGTTTATCCCCTTTTAAAAAAAAAGACATTTCATTTCCAGAAAGAGTGCACTTTGAAATATTTCATATTTATATTATATGTAGTTTTTTGTGACACTGCTTTTGACCCATTTTTTTCAGAGAGGCTTACTATTTCAAATACTTCTCCCTCTCTCTCTCTCTCTCTCTCTCTCTGTTGTGTTGCTCTTCTACCTTATTTTTATACATATATTTCTTCTTAAGCCTGGGTGACCTAAAAAACATCTCAACACTGAACAATCTTGGAGACACCATGAAAGCATCTTATTAGTTAACAATGTCTTGTTTGAATTATTATTATTATTATTATTATTATTATTATCATTTTATGTGTTTAACTCATTATGATGCTGTTTAATTAGCACAAATTTGTTACTCTTTCAATTTGACTATGGTATGTTTAAGCAATAATCCACGACTGGGTGTGGGTATATGAGGATTTACCCATGGTTGGTGTGGTTTGATCACAAGAGCAAAGCCTGAGTGATTAAACAAAGTCAACCATGGGTAGATCTTCAAATACCTACACCCAGGGAGGATAATTGCTATTATACAATGACATTATTTAAGAAAGAAATTACTTACCTTTCTTAAATAATGTCTTTGTATAAGGGTGCTGAAATATTCCTCAGCGTTTGTCTTTCTTTGCTGATGCACTTAGCATGAGTATGGGTCTTGCATTCCCACATTTGCACAGTATATCATGGCAGTGCAGGAGAAGCAGTGGAGAAAAGTGAATCTCTGTTGCTGTTTTTTTTTTTTCTGTCCACATTTCACGAGGGACAGAACAGAAATAGAAGGAAAATTGGGTACGTCTGTTTCTTTTTTTTTTTGAGAATGTACCTGATTTTTCTTTTATTTTGCATGCACAGTCCCTCAACATATTCCAATATAAACTTTGGCCACTCAATGGTACTTCAGTGGCTGGACTTTATTATGTTGGTATATGCTCAATTTATAATGAGCATGTTAATTGGGCTTTCCAATCAGTGTGCTTGTTTCTGAATACAAATGAGCTGTTATTGTATAATTATTGTATGCTTTTTTGTTTCTTTCATTACCAGTATGAAAGCTGGAACTAAGTACCAGGGTTAATTATTTTTTCTATATATTATTATATTTATTTTTTTGTTTGTTTATGAATTGATTTTAAGTATTTATTGACAACCACAATACTGTCCATGGCAAACATTTCAGCAGCATCAGAAAGATAGTACCTTAGATTGCTGGGATTTCTCTCTACTCATTCAAATGCTACATAGTGCAGGACTTCATATTCAGGTGGCTCTGATGCTACTAATGTCAGTTATGTGACGAGGCCACAAATGTTTTTAAGTAAGTAGTTTCAGTCCTACGACAAACTGCAAGACTTCACATTATGTGCAAACCCTCATACCTGTATTTGGAGAACCTTTCACTCCTCCTGTCCTGTCCCATTCACCAGCAACAGATGAGTCAGATAATGCTAGGTAAGCCAAGCTGATGTCTCCACAGCAACATTCTCTGCACATAATGAAGATGAAAACAGTAACCCTGGCTGTGAAAATAGTATGACAGAATCTTCACCCAAAAGTCCTGAAAGTAAATACAAGTAGTGTCACGTATATGAAGTACTTAAATAAGTGAGGGACGTCTGCATGCTATCTGGACAGAGAGGCTATCAACAAACTACATGTACAGACAGGCTAGAATATTTGGGAAGGGGCCAAAGATAGTAACCATGAAAAATGGGAACACAACTATTGCAAACACAGACAACCAGTAAATAAAAATGCAGTAGCTCGTAAAACACAGACTCACAGGCTTAAACTCACAGGCACTTGAATTGTTTATTAAACAAGTGATTAGTTAAGCACTTTCACCAATAATATTAAGACTTCTTCAGAACTGAAGAAGGGGCAAAAGATCATAAACTGCTACTGCAGACAATGTATGTTTCTGGTAAAGACTATGTCCTATCAAACACTGAGATAGTAACTCTTGAAAAGTAAATAATATGTCATTGTTTATGTACGTAGTAATTTGAGATCCACACACAGTAAACATAATCCAGAAAGTTGTCCTTTCGACCATTATCTTTGATTTTGATCTTGGTGCATAGATGCCTTTCCATTCCCTTAAACTTGAGAACTGTATTATGCTTTCTGTCTGTGATCAAAAACGTATTGCTGAAAACCGGAAAGGACAGAGCAAATCTAATTCTGACGTGATTCAAATATGTTAGACAACCACCGTTCACACTCCAGCTACACCTGGCATGATCAATACAGAACTAGACTATCAAAGAAGCAACAGTCAGTTCTGCAGGCAAGTGTGTAGTCTTTCTCTCAACTACATAATTGGATGATTTACTTTTAGCTATATGCAGCTTATCTTTGTTAAGAATGAGATTCACTTTCTCAAAGAAGACATATAATTTTCCATTAAAAATCGTAAGATTCTAAAAAAAAAAAAAAAAAAAAAAAAATGTTAACAGCCACAAAGTACACAGGGAAGAGAGCATTGTCCGGCAATGAGATGTTTTGGGAAAAGTGCTCTTACTATGTGTAATCATGAAGTGATCTCAGTAACTGGGAAGATGATAACCCCCTTTAAAGAAAGACCCTTCCTTGTCAAAAAATCATCAAAAAATCATTTTAAATAATTTAAAATCTTAAATTCACATTACTGTACTAGTAAACCTAACCTTAACGAATTAAAATCTGGTAACTCATACTTTGATGCTTCTTTTTTTGTGCAGTACCTGTTTGCTTGCATTTTTTTATGTATGTATTACTTTTTTAGTGATATGGATTTTTTTAGTGCATTGATTAAGTATTTATTGCGGCTCTAGAGATATGGATTGCTTAGTTGGTGCTTGAATCGCATTCGCGCATGTGTGGATTGCTTTGACAACATTTGATTGGCACGAGAAAAGGAACCTATTACACACTTATTTTCTTTTCGGTTTGAATGGCAAAAACATTTCTAAAACTTAAAAACATTACAGAAAACATGTTCTTATTTCGCAAAATAAGGGAAGTTTTCCTTTTGGGCAATAGACTAGCCTACTGACCCCAAATCTTGCCTGATTCTGAAATTGTTGGACTATATGAAGAACCTTTATAAGACAGGATTGTCTGATTCTTCTGTCAAAATTCAGATTTCTACAGCGTCTGCCTGTATGTTTGTGACCCTTTAGATTTCTACAAATCCTACAGTTAAATCTCTCCTGTAAGGAATTTCAGATGTGAGGCTACTTCCTTATACTGTCTTCCATATTTGAAATTTGAGCTTTGTGATAAGAAACCTTCATTTGGATCAGTTGCCTTTGTGGGCTAAATTATCTTTATTAGAAGACAATCTTATTGGCAACAATAACTTCAGGAAGGCCTACTGAACCCTTAGCATTTGTGTGCAGTAAACAGTGTACTGTTTTCCAAAATAACTGAATGATTATAAGGACTGACCATTTGTTTTGCATCAAATGTGGTTTCAACTGTGTCGCTGAACCATTTATAGAATTTATTTTTTCTTTTCAAAGAAAAAAAATGGAAAACCATAATGTACCTTAGATGCAGAGACATAACTCAGATGTTATGTGTACAAAAGCAAAGATATCAGAAAATCTTACAAACTTTTTGACGTCTTCATGAAGGGCAAAACAAGGTGTAACTGTTGCCAAATGCATCTTTATAATCAAAATTGCTTGTCAATTGCTTTGCTTTTTGTTTGGGAATACTGGCAGATAGTATAAGGGCACACACCACTAGAGCTACTGCCATTTTTGTTGCCTGTTAAAAAACATCCCTGCAGAGCATATATGTAAAGCTGCAACCAGTTCAAACATCCATGTAATTACTAAGCAATACAAGCTTGATGCCCAAGGTACAAGCAGGGCAGACTTTCATAATTCTTTATCTCATGGAACTCTGTCTTACTGCCAGAAGTGTCCACAGAGAGAGCAAGTACAGTTGACCAAAACACTTAAATAACAGCAGATGTTTAAAAATGAACTGTTACAGATGAAGTTATGCCATCCAACTATGTCAGTTGCATATTTGGTTTTGTACAATAGTTCTTATACTTTACAAATAGCTAAATGGTTATTTTATGTTATGGTATGTGTGAGTAGCATTACTGACTGATTGCATGAGTTGCATGCTTCTTAATAGCGGAAGTGAATATGGCATGTGGAGAGTGTGACAAATGATTCTGAAGAAGAAACTGAAGCAGAGGAACTTTCAGAAGATTGAAAATTAGGTAGGATGATGAAACTGATTAGAATATGTTCATTTTTATAATTAGTTCTATAAGAATCTGAAATACCCATTGTTATGTTTAGTACCTCACACTGGTTTTGGTTCCCAGTGTAAGGGATTCTGTGCCAACCACAATTACACCTTGATAACCTGAAGAATGGTACTGAGGTTAGTCTGCTGGACTTGGCAACATGTTGCTGTAATGACAACAGAAGGTCAGAGCCAATGTAGTAGTCAGTTTTAAGTAAGTGTTTGAATACTGATTTCACAAGAGTGAATATTTGCAGAAATACAGTAAATAATTTATGCAAAATGGTACACTTAATCCCAAATAGGACTCATCTGAATAGTGATTTCATGGGACAGAAGATGTGCAGAGATACAATAAATCCTTTATACAAAATGTCATACTTTATGCAAATGGGCAACTTTTGTTGTAATAAAACTGCATTAATAGCTAAGTTTCTTGACAAGTTTAACATCCTTCATGTCAAAGTTCTTGATTTTTGGCTGCAGAGGGGGTAAGCGGTGTTAAGATGTAGACTGAATTGTCTCAGGGGTTTTGAGTGAGAAGCAATATGGTGGGTTGAATGATGGGAAGAATAAGGCTAAACTGCAACAAGATGGGTACTATTACTCAAGGATGGAGATGCACTGTTCAAAAAAGAATTAAGGCTATGCATGGCAAGATAGTTCAGGTTGGCATCCATTGTATTCGTCAAATACTTTAGATAACCTGCCTCTACCCAAATACTTTAAGAGGAAAAATGTTTCAGAGTGACAAAGGAAATGCAGATAGTTGGTTCCCTGCCACATATGAGGATTGAAAAGAATGCCTTGTCCTTCCAAAGTGCAAAGAAAAGCACATCCTAGTTTCCTAAGAATGTGGGTGGGGTGGGGGCATAGTGCAAACCACAGCATGGAAGAGTCCTGAGGTCAGTCAGTTGGGACATCTGGGTAGTAACACAACATAGCTAGCTACTACTGTATAAGTGCAACACATATTTAACAGCAGTAGATGCCTAAATGGAGGCCTGGTTGCTGTCTTCAGAGTTAAGAATGGGAGCTCAGTCTATGTCTGAAAGCCTGGATTTAAGGTTGGTAATGTTGGCATTTAATTTGGATCTGACTAAAATTATTTTAAGGAATTTATTTGCAGATGGGCAAAGAATAAAGAAGCTAATGGGGTAGTGAACACTAGGAGAAGTGGAGTGAACTGTCATGATAGAGTTAGTTGAAGGACTATTAATTATAATAACATCAATTAAGGAGTGATGTGAAGACCTAAGATTGAGTCTAATGGTTTGTTCACCAGATAAGTTAATTGTAGTTCAGTTAGGAAGTTTGACACTTCTGTGTGAATGGTGCAGGAAAGATTAGCGTTAAAGTCACCCAGAATGAAAATGTTTTGCTAAAGTTTGTCCCAGAAGTGATTGCTTGGATTAAGTCTTTGAACTTATCTAAGATTGTGTGGGTAGGTAGGTGACTCCTGTTTGAAAAAATTTAGAGTTGGGTAAGTTTAATTCAGTAAGTTTGTAAAGATTTAGTGTTGGGTAAGTTTAATTAGGTTAGTTTGAAAAGATTTAGTGTTGGGTAAATTTAATTTGGTTAGTTTGAAAAGATTTAGTGTTGAGTAAGTATATTTCAGTTAGAAGCCAGTTTGGAAGAGAGCTAGTGCTGTGCATTGTTTGTCTAACTAGTTCCAGGTAGTCTTTGGAGAGAATTAGAGTTCTACCACCTTTACTTGCACCTGGTCAGCAGTCTAGATTGTAGTTGTATCCTGAAAAGATTTGATGTAGGGAGGGGTTATTGGCTTTAAGCCAAGACTCTAAAATGGCTAGAAGGTATGGGTAGTGGAATGAAAGTAGTGCACTGATTTGTTCTGGCTTGTTTACAATACTTTGGTTATATATAATTTAGCAGAAGAGAGATACTGGGCCTGGGTTGCTGTCATTGTTACTTTTAAGAAGTAGTAGAAGTGAAATGAATAATTTGTAGAGGTATTTTTTGTATTTTGATACAGTATTTAATGAGCTGCGGTGGTGGTGCTGCGGTAGCGTTGTCGCCTCACAGTAAGATGTCCTGTTCGATTCTCAGCTAGAGCGTCTTCTGTGTGGAGACATGCGTGAATGGGTGTACCTTCATTGGAGGTTGTGCGTCAGAGCTGGCAACTCGGCACGTAAAAATCTACTGCCAATCATTAGCGGACTGGAGTTCCGCTGTGGCGACCCCTAACCGGGAGAAGCCAAAAGACGCAACAACATACAGTATTTAATGGGCAGGATGCACAAATGTGTATTGTAGAGTGTCAGTGATGTGTTTTTGAGTGTATGTGAGTAAAGGAGGAGTGTGATTCATGTAAGGATGAGCTGTGGTGTTGGGTGGTATAGCTGGTGTGAACTATGGCAAGGATAGGAAGAGTTTGATGGAGTGGAGACTGTAATATCATTTGGGTAGAGGTATGATGTAATGCTGTCAGTTATCGACAGTTCAGAAAAAAATGTGTGCTAATGCAAAATCTGTTTATTCTAACAACTTTCTGAGTGTGTAAGAACAATATTTCAACTCTGTCCCCAGTTTTGTCTTTGTCCATCAATATGTTTTGGTTTTGTTCTTGATTCTTGATTTAAGAGGTTGAGAGCTATGCCCCCCCAAAAAAAACAAACAACCAACCAAACAAAAAAATCTGTCCTTTTTACACGGTAGTGAGAAAGTCTCTGTGAAGACACATCATAAATTTTATGTAGGTTTGCTGGCAAAGATGAAATAGTATGTGAGAAGTAGCACTGAAGATCCTAAGTTCAAATCTGAAGTTAAACTTCTTTTATGCATCATGTTTTAAATTCTTCTCAGCAATGATGTTTCATCTGCATCTGTATATGCATGTGAAATTTCACCTTAAAAGGAAAATGCTAGTGAATCGTATCCAAAAGAAAACAGTTCTGGACAACTCATTCTTTTGCAATAAGACTTTTTTGAAGGATTGGAGACAGTGACATCATTACAGAATGCTGAAGGTCTTGTGTTCAAGTCCCAGGCAAAGCTGTTTGGCAGAGGTGCTGTGTTGCATCTGTTTATGTGTATAATGTGAACTTTAAAGTAAATGCTAATGATTCTTAAGTGAAAGGAAAGCAGCTTTGTTAACGATGCCTTAGTAGATTAGTCACACAAGGCTGTCTGACAGCCCATAGACAATGACATCAGTATGGAATTCTAAAGGTCCTGAGTTCAACCTCCCCAAGAAGTCCAACATTTTAATTATTTGAATAATAAATTATGTTCTAGACAGTAGTCTCCCCATATAAGGTAACATATTTGTTAAGTACTTTGTTTATTTACAAATTATGTTTTGGACTTCCATACTTTGTGAGAAAACTAATCATCTGCTTTGATGAACTGCATTTTCTGTAGTAGGCTTCAGTAATAAGTACATAGCACCCTTTGAAATGCTGAATGGTTTGTATGGATTAACACCGTATTTGAAAGTTTTTTAAAGGATTACTGTAAAAGGCTTAGGCACACAGGTAATTAGTCTTCATTCCCCTAGTGTATAATAAGCTGGTAAATATTCCTAGACAGTGGTGCTCCTGTTCACTGCCAGTGAAACAATTCTGATTTTCTAAATCACCAGGTTTTCTTATACCTAATTCAGGGTAACTAGAGCAGTCATTACCACACTGTAGCACTAAAAGTCAGACTTAATATGTGACAACAAAATGAGTTTTTTCTGTACACCTTTAGTTCGGTCTTCTTAAAGCAGTTATATAAAAGGCAGTTTTCAAAATGTTCACAAAATTCTTGGAAGCAAAAATAAATGACTACAACAGATAATGAAAGGGAAGTGTCAAAAGCAAGAACAAAGGACCATATAGACAAAAATGTAATTCACATGCTTAAAGTGATGAATTCAAAATAAAAAAGCAAACTAAGGAGGATAATGACATTAAAGAAAAGAGTAGCACCAGAAGGCAAAAACAAAGTGAAAATTGCCAGCTTTACACATAGTTCAGCAAATTAAAAACAGGAAAAAAAAACACTGCTGTACTTTAGATGCAATGGGGGCTTTGATGCTAGTCCATTCAAGAAAGAAGAGTTTAAAATTCATAAGATTCAGGCTGAATGGCACAATGGGACATTTGCTAAAGACCAGTGGATAGATGCAGAAATACAACCATCTTTCCTCTTTTTTTACAGACCATAACAGGTTGAAAAGGTGTCTGAAAACTACAGGAGAACAGCTGTGATTCCAGGAATGCCTATGTATCAGGACAGCTTGGACTTCAGCAAGACGTAAGATATAAGACACTTTCAGAAGATAATAATAAGAAAGAATGTGGGCAGTGTAAGTGGTGTGAGTGGTCTTTATCTGCTCTTGAAGCATATGTTTCTATGTATGCATTCATCATATCACAGTGTATTTTCATTTTGGCATAAATACATTGCCCATTATAAAGAAGGAAAATAAGGAAATAGCATTCACTACTGGAAAGAGTATGATACTTCAGGACACTGAGCTGTGTAAGAATAAGAATGCATCTGCAATGGTTTTAACAGTATATGCCACTAGTGGCATTCATAAACATCGTGCACAATTTTGTAGAGCTGGTAACATGGTAAAATCACATGCCAAGGTCATATGCAATGCACAAAGCCACCACTGTAACACTGCAGATGTGCATACCTATATGTATATTTCTGAGAGTGTAAGAATGGAGCAAGTATGCATATTTGAGTACTCATTGGCACCCACAATTTATAAATATGAGATATGAGGAATGCAGGACCACGTGAGTAGTGGCTACAGAATTTTATGTAAGGATGGCTGAAGACCATCCAACCCAAAACAGATGTAATGTCCCTATGGTCCACCATACATGACTTTATTACTCAACAGTACACTGCTGAGCAACAACATCATCAAACCATCAGTAAATAGAGACAGATAATGTATTTAATACAGTTCTTTTTATTGTTGCCTTAGTACCTCCAGCCAATGTCATTATTATCACAGTGACGTTGTCATATAACAAAACATTGTGATTTTCTCACATGTTGTTGCAAAGAGCTCCCAATAATGGGAGTTTGAACAACACTGCATCACCACATTGCCATTTTTGTAATTGCTGTTTGATATGTCTACAGAGCAGGGAATAGCTATTTGTGTACCAACTACCCATATACTATATGAAGAGAAGATGTTATCGACATAATCAAAAAAGTGCTCTTTTTACTTCTGTCTTTGCAGACAGTACACCACTTTCTGTCTGTGGTTGTTCCTCATCTGCTATATCCTGGCACAATACCCAATGGAGAGTACCACTACATATGTATCTGTTATATATACATGGAGCTGGAAAGTTGTGGAATATACTAATGCACTGCTATGCAAGTTATGTAGTTAGGCAAGTCCTTGGATTTCATTAAGGCAGAACTGGTACATATATGTCACCAATACAGTAATTTGAAGTTTTACTTTATTAGATAGAACAGCTTTTATTGTTTATTGCTTGTGCTTGATTTGCTCAAAAAATTTACTGTCTTAAAGGCAAGTCTGGAACACAAAGATGTGTAGCTTTCTTGCTTTTAGAATAGACACCTGCAAATCTTGCCACATGGGTTCTGTCACAGAACTATCCACTGCACAGCATATGGATTTATGCCAAGATGGTTTTGGCCTGGTCCAAATATACTGTATGTACTGCATATCCGCTAATCCCTGCTTCTATAATTTGTTAAAATAAATTAATGAGACTAAAGAGGCAGGACCTTTCTTTGATAAAGCCACATTGATGAGGGTTCAGGGTTAACAAAATTTCAATGTCTATGTTAATGAGATATGAGATAATACTTTTCTTAGCTTTATATGAGGCTAGTTTAAGTAATGGATTAGTGATTACCTGGGTCTGTTATTGGGTCACCTCTGTGCAATGACATTCCAGTGACTGTTTTTCAGGCTTCAGGAATGTAACCAGTGCAGAGACTTAGATTAAAGAGGATAATTAGGGGTTCAGATAGGCCATAGTTGGCACTGATAATGAGGAAACCTGATGTGTTATCTGGGTCCATGGATGAGGTGTTTCTAACTTTTGAGAGAGTTGACAGGACTTGTTCCATAGACATTAAGGGGTGGCTGTGACTGGAGAATCTGTGGAACAGTGATAACTGTGGGTGAGGTAAAATTTGCACTACATTTATCAGCTAGGATATTAACTAGTTCCTTTGTGTTAGAGTGGGCAGTTTTGTTATGGACTAGCTCCGAACATTGTTCTTAACTTTCTGACATAGTTAAAGAAACATTAGTGGTTAGTTTTGGATTTAGTGGCTATTTTAAATTCATATTCATCTTTGAGCTTTCTAATGGTGACCTTATGTTTGCTAAAGTGTGCTGGTAAGGTAAGTAGAATGAAATGTCTTATAAGCATTGTGTAATTTCTTTCTCTTATTATAAAATTTATTTATACAGGTATTCCACCATAGGTATTTGTTTTTAAATTTCTCAGTATATTTGATGCAGATACGGGCAGCCTCATCAATACAGCTATCTAAGCAGGAGTAGAATCAAGTAACTGAAGAAGGTTTGCTTTTGAGGAGTCCCTAAACACAGAGGCATTGTGAGGGGAAGTACTTCCAGTTTTCTAAGAAACTACTGATTTATGTTCTGATTTAAAAAGAGAAGATGATACACATGGAAGTTTGCTAGAACTAATTATATATGTGAAGATAAGATCAAGAGTGTTGGGGCTACTATTAGGATAGTTAACTAAGTGTACAGGGAGTTAGCATTTATAATGGCAAGGAAGACATGGGTATGCCAGCCACTAGGGGTCTATATTAGATAATAGAACTTTCAAAAGTTCGACTGTCATATGGTCAACACCATATGATCGAACTTTTAAAAGTTTGAACATCTAATAAAAAAAATAACTACACAAATAACCTATCTGAACATTTGAAGAAGGGGGGAAAGCCCACCCCCCCCGCTCTTAAATATATCAACTCTGAGATCGCACTACAGTGCAGAAAAGGGAAACCTTCCCATTCAGTGCTGTACAGAGATCTCCGTTAAAACGTTTGAACTTTCAAAAATTCAATCATATGGTGTTGACCATATGACAGTTGAACTTTTGAAAGTTTGATCATCTAATATAGACCTGCCACTAACAAGATAGGTCAGCCAGTTTATTGATAAACAGTTGAAATCTCCCAATTGAAAGGTGTACGTTTAATGGGATTGCAACTAAGGTGTTAAGATAGCTGTCATGCTCAGAAGGGGGCATAGAGGGTTCCTATAACTTGCTAGGAAGTGGTAATTCATCTTGTTTAGAGTGATTTGGGCATTCAGGAATTCAAATTTGGTATCTTGTGGAATCTGTTGTTAGGTGATGATATACTTGGCAAATAAAATACCCCCCCCCCCGCCCCAATTACCAGTAGGTCTGAAGACATGATAGGCATGAAACCCAGTAACAGAGGGAGTGTTTTCATTGTTTTGAAACCATGTGCTTGTAACTACTGCTATATGAATGTGTTCAAGTTGCAGGAGAACCACAATTTCAGGCATTTTTGTTTGTTTAGATTCCTGCCATTGAGTAGAGTTACTTTAATGTGCTCCAATTATGAATTTATTAGGTCAGAATGTCCAGCATATGGACTTTGCCTAAAAATGTCACTATGGGAACAGTAAAAGCTTTAGCCAAAATATAAAAGCCTTGGTAAGAGAAGTGCAGACCATTCCTCGTAAAACAGGAGTGCTTACCAGCCACCTCCAATCAAGCTGTCACATACTGGGACCCCCTCCTTCCAGAATGACACTAGTTACATAACCAATTATTAAAGCCGATTATCCAGTCCTTGAATGTTGGCATCATTTTGGGTGATGGCAAAATGCCACTTAAAGCCAGTATCTTTCTTGCCTCAAGACACTTGCATCATAACAGGCTTAATCATATCCTTCTACCTATCTCTGTGGGTAAAGTACCTAAGGTCATTTACCCCCACATGGGTCACTCTTAGGTCATAATCATATTTGTCAGGATGAAAGATTCTAAAAAGCCTTTGTTATTTCTTAGATCCTGGCTCTGGAAAGAAAGCAAACTGCCACCTCTTCTTATCCTCACTGGTAAGGGGGGGTGTCCATATTCCCGACAATAGAGTCAGCTATTACTAAAACATTACTATGTGTAGATGCAGTCTCAGTTGGCTTTAAGGGCTTGGATGTTGTACCTTTATGACCCTTAGAGGTATGTTTACTGGCTGTGGGTGTGCAGGGTGAAGGCAGATATACTGCTGTGTGAACTAATGGCTGAGATTTCTTACTCCTTAGCCCGGCAGGCTTAGGCAGTGTTCTGTTAGTACCCTTAGTGTAAGCCGGTTTAGTGGAGGTACTTTGTACTGTGAGTGTTATTCTTACCAAATGTATTCTGAGGAATGAAGATGGCCTCCAAGTTCAGTAAATACTTGCATATCTCCCATATTGAATGTGTGTGAGGTAGCAGTAAAAAGTTTTTGGTAAGTATGAGACAGTTGCTACACTATCTCAAAATACCCAGTAATATCAAGCTTGCTACAGAAGGGGCAAAAGCTGACTGAGATTCTATAACAGCCAATTCAGATGAAGGGGTATGAGAAATTAGGATAACTTAATAACTTAACTTTTGCTATATGAAACAGGTTAGTAATATAGAATGTGCCTAAATGATACAAGAATAAGAGATGTGACTACCATGGTATTCACAAATGCAAAAAGAAATGTAAAAGTGACAGAAACCAAAAGGTAACAGGTAAAAAAGTGACAAATTTAAATCAGCCAGTTTTATACAGTAGGTTAATATAAGCAACCAGTAGCCTAAACCAATAGATTTGAGTGCAGTAACTGTAAAGCAACAGCTATAGTTAGTCTAAATGAATAGTTCAGGTCAAGAGTAGCAACTGTAAAGCAAGCAGTTTCAATGCAGTATGAGCATGAGCTACATAATAAACATATATCAAATAGATAATCCAGTACTTCTAGTGCATTATCTGTAGAGCAGTAGCTTTAGGTGCAGTGACAGTGCAGAAATGCAAAAACACCAAAGAACAAAAAAGTACAATGAGAAACTGAGATAAGTTAATTTAGTATCTGATGTTGTCTCTTCCATCTGTCCAAAATGAATGGGTTATCAGATCTGTTCTGGATATGACTTCTGTCACTCTTAGACTTTGTATCCATGGTTTTAGCTCCGCCCCTTACCAATAACTCCCCTCCTTGTGGTAACTTACCTCAGATTTCATTTGCAATTCAATTGCTTTTAACAGAGATATTCAGGCCCAGCTCTTTGGATAGAGCTAAATGTTTTTCGTCTTGCTATTTTTCACTTTTGAAGATAGTTTAAACTTCTTCCTTTAGCTTTTTCATGCCTCTCCTACCTATAGCTAACAGAAAAAAGAACAGTTTCTCTTATACCCATTTAGGCTTTTCCTCTCTCACAGAGACCTTTTTGGCAGTTTTTGATAGTTTTTGGATAGGTAATTTGGTAGTTAGTTGGCTGTACAGTTGTGTCGCCTTTATTGTTGCTGTATTATTTGTTATTATTATTAGTTTATAGATTTTCTTAGGAAGATGTAATAGGAGAGAAACCTTCAGGTTTCAAAAAATGTACGGCATATGGTCACAAGATCCCTAACCAGGATGCCCACACCAAATGCATTTATTGTTTGGAAATGTCACATTTAGAGGAAGACTGCTCTATTTTCTCCTCTTTTGGAGCCAGGGCCATAGTGGAATGATGCAAGAAGTTGGTGCCACAGCAGGAGAAGGTCTCCATTTATAGTCTTTCTTCTCATTCTCCTAAAGTCAGAAAGGTGGTATATAAAGGCAAAGAAGATAAAAATGTTGAGAAATGAAATGAAAAGAAAAAGAGCAACTCAATGAAAGCATCAAGATTCCTCATATAAGTGGTCTGTGGAACATTTGGATCCCTCCAGCCTGCCACCAAAGATCCATAAATTATCAGAACCCGCTCAGTTTATGGAGAAAAGCATGTTTCAATCCCCTATTCCTTCATTCCATAAATCACAGTTTCCACCAGAGCCATAAGCTCTAGGCTTAGGTCACCTTTTCTGCAGGAGAGGTCTTTTCAAAGGATCTTTTGACCCTGCTCCCTGGCATCGTCACTGAAATCAGTGCTGTCCTTCAGAGGTCTCTGAGAAACAGATGTGGACAGAATGATGAGAAAGTTCTTCAGCAGCCAGATCCAGTTGGGGGTTTATTCCAGCTGTGACCGCTGTCGGAGGTCTTGGGATTCTCCTTTCTTCCTCGTGATTGTGGCCCCTTCCCCGGTACAATCCTTGGACTCGGGGCATTTGGATGTGAGCAAGTCCTGGGGTTTGCCCACTTCAAATACAAAGATTTGGACCTTGTTGATGCTGACAGTATTGCTGATTCATTTGACATTGTGTGCCTTGGACTTCAAGGGGAATTGGAGCCAAGGTATTGCTATTGGTGCTGGTGCTGTGGGGTTGAGGTTGACTCTGAAGTTGTCAGAACCATCCCTTCCCATCTCTGTTTTGGTCCTGAAAAGTTGGCATCAACTTCAGCTTTGGAGTTGAGTCGAATGGGTCTTGAGGTCAGCCCCTTTTGGGATTATTGGATCCTACAGGGGTGGTTTCAAGGCCTGTTTCAGCTTCGGCTTTTGAGGCATTTAAGAGAGTTTTCTCCCATTCTAGAGATCAGGCTTCCATTTCCTGCTCAGATCCACCTTGCCGCATGGAGCTCTTTGAGTCTGTGTCCCTCACATTTCATCCCATCATGACAGCCAGACCCTTGAATTTTCAAGGCAGTTCACATTGTGGATGCCCGAACTGATTCAGAATCTTCTCCAGATCATCTCATTGGAGAGGGTTACAAGAAGCCTTCCTGCAAGCGGAGGCACATGGATGTCCTGCAGAAGTCCCTTACAGAGAGTATTGATTTGGATGAAGGGAGGGGTCCCCTGATCTCCCCTTGAGGATGTCTCCTTTGGTGAGATTCTCAAATTCCTCATACAAAAATGGTCCACCAATGCTCCTCCCAGGAGGAATCAGTATTCCTTGAGGCTTTTGGTCTGACCCATCTGCCTCATGGGTGGTCACTCCATCTGATGAATTAGTTGACCTGTTTCAAGGAGGGCATGGAAGGAACAGGACATGGTTGAACCCGTCCCCTGTAAGCCCATCAAAATTGTAGTGCCACCCAAAGACCACCCCTTTTGGAGCAAGGGTCTTATGTGGTTTTGGCAGTTTCCAAGATGGAGCTTGTTGAGGAGAGCTCCACTATCCATCTCCCCAACAGACAGTCCAGGACACTGGACAGGTGTGGTAAGCAGGTTTATGCTTCAGTGACCTCTGCTGTCAGGGTGCTGAATTATATAGCACATGTAACACATTTTTCAGAGAGATATTACTAAGGAGTTATCTGGTTCCCTCTCCAGGTCCTTGTCTGTGGAGGAGAAGAAGACTGTTAACACACAGTTGGCCACCTTGGAGCCCCTGTAAGATGTGCCGATATGCCTCATCTACAGGGTGGCTGATGGCCCATTGAGAGTAGCAGGCACCAGAGTAGAGTAGCTGTTAGATGGCATGCCTGGATGTGTCAATGCAATTTTGCTGAACACTTCAAGATGTCCTTTATTAATGCTTCCTATAATGAGTCCACCTAGTTTGGACCTAAAATTAAAGACACAGTGTCCAGAAGTGGACAAGAAGGCAAGTCCTTGTCTGCCATTGGACTAGGGTTTTCTACCCCCTCCCAACAGACCTTTTTAAGAAGCCAGAAGGGTGGCAAGAAACTGTGGTTCTGCAGGTCCCATGGTTTTGCCCCAGACGTTTCTGGCAATAGACCCTGCCAGATGCAGAGGGGGAAATAATCATGATGGATGTCACCCTCCCCAGCAGAGTTCAACTGCAAAATCAAGGCTTTTGGGGTGCCTTCTCTGAGAGGCCTTTTCAGCACTCCTGAGCAATTACCTGACTGCCATACTCTGGAGTCAGTTGGGGGGGGTGGGCTCATTTCTGTACCACATGGCCTGGATGCCCATAACCCAAGATGTATGGGTGCAGAAAGTCATAACCAGAGACTAAATGATTCCCTTTATTTCCCAGATCTCTTATTCAAGAAAACTTCCCAATGTGCCATCCACTCAATGGAAGGCAGCTGCAATGGAAATAAAAAAGCTGCTATATAAGTGAGTTATCCAGGAGATACCATGAGACCAGCATGGATATGGAGTTTACTGGAGGTTTGTTTTGGTGCCAAAGAAAAACGGTAAACTCAGGCCCATTCTGGATCACAGTCACTTGAACCAGTACATAAAGTAGATAAAATTCTGAATAGTCACAGTACAGTCCATCCTATCACTGTTTAGGAAGGATGAATGGGTGTGCTCAGTAGACTTACAGGACACATACTACAACATAAAAATGGATTGACACTCCAGACGGTTTTTCCACTTTCAGCTGGAAGCCAGTCACTCTCAGTTTAGAGCCCTGCCTTTTGGTCTCACCACAGCCCCCTCCAGGTGTTCACCAAGTGCATGGCAGTGGTTTCAGGTCATCTCAGGCTGCAGAGGTTCTGAATATTCCTATATCTGTATTCCTGACTCATAACTGTGCCCTCCAGGAATCTCCTTATTCAAGCCATAGACTGCTTGTTCCATCTTTGCTTACAGCTATGGATAGGTGTCAACATGACCAAGTTAAAGCTTCAACCAGTACAGGTGACAGAGTTCATTGGAATCCATCTGGATACCAAGTTACAGATAGCCAAACTACTGGAATGCAGGATTCTCACTCTTCAACAACAGATGGTGGCAGTACTCTCATATCAGAAACCACCAGCAAGGTCTGTTTTATCACTTTTCAGCTCATTGGCAACCATCATTACTTTAGTTTCATTGGCCAGGCTTTATAATATAGTGCTACAGTGGACCCTTGCCATTCAGTGGTCTGTGAGATGTCAACCCACGAACTTTACAATGTCTCTCACATACATTTGCATGACCAATATCCAGTGGTGGTTAAACTCTCTGATTGTATCTCAGGGTAGACCTTTTATTCTCTCTTTCCCCAGGCCACAGTGACAAATGATGCTCCTCAACAGGGGTGGGGAGGGTATTTCCTGGGAAAAACTGTCTAGGGCACATGGTCTTTCAAAGAGGCCATTCTACACATCAGCATACTGGAGATGAGGGCAGTCCTCATAGCACTGCAGGCCTTTCTGGATTCCCTGCCCTGGGGTGAAATCTCCATCCAGAAGGACAACATGTCAGTGGTTTGGTATCAAAAAAAAACAGGGGAGAACACATTCTTACTCATTGTGTCTAGAGGCCATGAGAATCTGGCAGTAGGTGGTATCTTCCCACCACTTTACAATAGCATTGCATATACTGGGGAAGTCCAATGTTCTATTGGGCAAGTTGAGAAGATCTGTTTTCCTACATCACATGTTATTCCTCAACCCAGAAGTGGTAGAAAACAGATCTTCAGCTGCTGGGGTTGACCGTACTGAGTTCCATTTGATTCTCCCTCCAACACCAAATGCAGCAAGTACTTTGCTCTAATTTCCCAGGAGGGAGAGTCCCTGAGGGATGCTGTAGTCCACACTTGGCTCTTTGGTCTCCTTTATGCTTATTCTCCCACTCCTTTCATCCCAATGTTTCTGCGGAAGGCAATGCGGAACAAGGCTACAGTGATCCTCATTGTCCCCTTTTAGTCTCGACAGATGTGATTTTCCTTCCTCTGATCTCATCTGATTCACTCTACATGGGTGCCAGACCTTGCTCCAGACTTTCTTTTCTCCCTTGTGGAATGCTTCACCCAGACATCAAAGCCCACAAGTTGGCCATATGGTTTCTCCAGTTCTGATGATGGTCAGGCAGCCCAGGCTTTCATCTCAAGTCATAATCATTCTGACTTCTTCATAGAAGCTCTCAAGTGGGAACATTTACAAAATAAATGGATTTTCAATTTGGGCTTCCAGTAGTAATATAGACCCCTTTTCAGCTCACATCCTGGCAATCTTAGACTTTTTGGCCATCCTCTTTAATAAGGGTTTTTGTTACTTTGCTTTCAAAGTCTATATGGCAGCAGTCTCCAGTTTCACATTGGAGAAAGCTAATCACCCATTGCTACTTTGAAACTGTCTAAAACCTTCTTAAGGGACATTTTCCTTCTATGGCCTCCTCGTAGAGACCCTGTCCCTCCTTGGGATATTGCTATTCTTTTTCTTCAGGCGTTGACAAGACCAACTTTGAACTTGCAGCCACAGTTGATTTGAAATACTTTTTTTCCTGGAAAACCTTGTTTCTAATGACAGTTACTTCTGCATGAAGAATGTTGGAATTTCACAGCCTGTCTTGTAAAACCCCCTTATTTGGTCTTCCTCAAGGACAGAGTGACTTGGAGAACAAATCCATCCTTTCTCCCTAATGTGGATTTTGAATCATCCCTCAGTCTGTCAGTTTTCATGTTTTCTTTCCCCATTTTGCCAGTGAGGAAGAGTACATACTACAACTTCTAGACATGCAAAATTAGGTAAAGGGGTGCCCAAGGTAACTCTTTCATGGTGACTATCTGAATGTATTCCTATGTCTATAAGAAGAAAGGAGTGTCTTTGCCTTTCTGCTAGGTCATTCTGCCAGATCAGTTGCTTCTTCAACTGCCTTTTTCTCTGAAGTATCAATTTTATTTATTTATTTATTTATTTTTATTTGTTTACTGGGAAAGTCCAGTGGGCCAAGAAGAGCCCATTTTCAATGGAGGCCCAGGGAGAAAAGCTCCACAAAAATTCAAGTAGAATATTAAGAGTATATATAGCACAGAAAAATGTCTTAACAGTAGTACATTTAGAGTTTATACCCACACTTGATACACACTTAATACACACTTAATAAACTAATTACAATATAGTGCAACTATAGCTGATGTAGTGGTACGGGTCAATAAGAAAGCTTAGAACTCAGATAATGACTGAGATTTAGAGCTAGGAAAGATATTAGGAGGCTGTATCAGTGATGTTGCAGAAGATGTAGTATATAAGAGGAAATTAATGTAAGAATAAGAGAAGGAACATGTAAGAAGATGTGATAGTAAGAAGTGTAGGACTAATACAGATGATTACAATTGATTGAAATGGTTACAAAGATGATACAACTGATGCTGTAGCTACTTGATTGAATGTCCAAAACTTTATATTCTACTTCATGCCATTGCAAGTTGTACTTGCAATCTAGATTCAGAGCTTCCTAGGTTAACCATCCTCTGAAATATCCTTCCTTGAGTCCTCCCAAGATTTAGGGTAGCTGGGTACTCTGTCCCATTCATTGAGAGTGGATAGAAGAGACATTGGATATGAATATTATGTCTTTACAACAACCGTAGATCTGTGTTGTCTGCTTCAATCCTTCCTCAACTCCCCTCCCGCCATCCCACTTCCAGTTGTCATATTATTTGTTTCTGGAATGACTGTACTAGCTTATTAACAGCTTGGTTATGTACTCTTCATGTAGTGTATTTCAGGAGTCTACTTGTTTCTTTGCAATATTTTTCCTTTTAGAAAAGATGTA
The DNA here is from genome assembly GCF_019279795.1 of Protopterus annectens. Lineage (NCBI taxonomy): Eukaryota > Metazoa > Chordata > Ceratodontiformes > Protopteridae > Protopterus > Protopterus annectens. The sequence goes on along the minus strand of NC_056740.1, from coordinate 25,304,431 downwards.
ATGGGTTTCAGTTATAAGAGATGGGCAAACTCAGTCTGAGATAACTTACCACAAGGAGGGGGATTATGGGTAAGGGGATTAGTCTCAGTCATGAATCCAAAGTCTGAGAGTGGCTGAAGACAGATCCAGGTCTGGTCTGATAACCCATTTGTTGAAGAAGGATAGAAGCAGACAATACGGATCTATCATTATGCCAAGTACATAACTTTTGTTTCTATCTACCCACTATCAGTAACTGGCAACATTATAGTATTATTTACCCTGTATCTGCAACTGGCAACATTATAAAAATATCTAGATACTGTCAGTAGTGAGCAACAATACAAAATTAACAAGGAACAACTGCATAATATTATATAAAGTAACAATATAGTCAGCAGAACACTTCTAATTTCAGCAAGGTGACCAGAAGAACTGCAGTCCACAGTTTAATAATTTAAAATGAGACAATGATTTCACTGTATATGATAAGACAGTATTATAATCAGTCACAGTAATGAAACTAATGTTAAGACAGAGCAGGCATTGAAATTTATATTTCCTACAACAAGGATGAAGAGATTTTCCTACCTTTTGCAGACTAGGCTCTTGCGTTGGTAACTTAATAGGATAAAACTAATTTACAGCATGCCTGGAATGCATTAATTCCATTGCCCTGGACCAGCTTGTTCTTACCCCCACTAGAGGTAGCAGCATCCTTGACCTGGTCATTACTAACATGGGCGACTATTGCTCTACACCAATAGTCAACTCCTCCCTGGTTAGATCTGACCACAAACTAATCACCATGGAAATCTACATCCCCCCCCCTGCAAAGGTAACCACCATGAAAAACTTCTCCAAAGCTAACTTTGGGCTCCTAAAAACAGAGGTGGCTAACTTCACGGCACCCATGCAAATGGAGAATAGTTGCATGACCGTCGAATCATACACCAATGCACTGTACGCCCACGTACACAAATGCATGGATCTCGCCATACTCAATAGAACCAAGATGCTCTCCTCCAACAAAAGGAAGCCAATCTGGTAGTCTCCTGCCATAAACAAACTCTACAACAGAAGGAGGAAACTGATGCCAAATAAGGTGAAGTCCCAAGACTGGAAAAACTCCCTTATCAGTCTCAACAAATAGTTGAGATCCCTCATCAAATCCTCTAAAGCTAGCTATGAAAACAAAATTGCAGCAGATAGTAAAGACAACCACAAGGTCTTCTACAGTTATGTAAAGAATCTCCATGGCAATACCCAGATTTGCTCTGAGCTACTGCACAATGGTACCTCCTATACTAAGCCAACAGATATTGCCAATAAACTGGCCGACAAATTCAGTGACAACTTTACCCCCCCCCCAAAGGACCAATCACAATACCAGTAGATTGCCAGGCACCCAATATTACTGCTGCAATGGTTAAAACAGAACTGTCCAAGGCCAAGAATACAACTTATATGGGACCTGACAATATCCCTGGCTGTGTTCTACATTAACTACAGAGTGAACTGACACCTCACCTGTGTGCCCTGTTCAATCACAGCCTCACCTCAGGCTTTGTCCGTATTGAATGGTGCACTGCTACAGTCATCCCTCTCCACAAAGGAGGAATGACTACCAGACCCTGGGAACTATTGCCCCATTAGCCTTATGAGTCTGATATGCAAAGCTATGGAAAGCATCATCATGGACCTAATAAACAAGAATATAGGGATTCTCCAAACTCTGAATCTCACACAGTTTAGTTTTTTGAATGGTAGATCATGCCTGCTCAACTTGGTCGACTTCTTTGAGTCAGTCACTAGAACTGTGGATGAAGGCAAGATGGTTCATACAGCTTACCTTGATCTGGCCAAGGCCTTTGATACCATTCCCCACAATCATAGAAAAACTCACTAAGCTAGGTATCAACCCCTATACGACTAGATGGGTTGCAAACTGGCTCACAGATAGAACCCACAGTGTGAAAGTAGCTGACTCCAAGTCAGACTGCTGACCAGTCACGAGTGGAGTCCCACAGGGTCTGGTCCTAGGTCTTCTCCTGTTTGATATCAACTTCTCTGAAGTCCAGGCCAACACAAAGGGACTCTGACTGACATAGTTCACAGACAATTGCAAGTTGGGAGCTATTATCAACTGCCCAAGTGATGTTGACATCCTATAGAAAGGCTTCACTGAGACCAACGACTGGTGTCAGAACCATGGCCTTAAGCTCAATGCCAAAAAATGTGTCGTCATCCTCTTTGGGAAAAACACGGTTCCCATGAATTACCACATCGATGGTAGTCCACTGAACAAGAAGGTGTTATAAGAGATCTGGGAACACAGATTGACAGCATCCTCTCTTTTGACCACCACATTGCCACTGTGGCACATCTCGTTACTAAGGGTTTTGCATCCAGGAAGAAAGAGGCCATTGTCTCCCTCTACTCTTCACTCATTAGGCCAATCATTGAATACAATGCCCCTCACTAGACACCTGTAACAACTGGAGAGGCCGCAAAAGTACCTCACAAAGAGATCCTAGGCTTTAAGCACTTGCCCTATATGGACAGACTCAAAAAACTCCAACTATTCTGTGTCTCATATCTCCTACTTGGAGGTGATCTCTGCTTGACTTACAAAGCCATGCCTGACCCAGCTCTGTTAGAAATGCTACATCTAAAGAAATCCCAATCCCTCCGCACCACACACTCCAGAGACCTAAACCTCACTACCACAATCAATAGAACATGCTGGAGGGCCAGGTTCATAACTCAGAGACTGCCCATGCTCTGGAATAGACTTCCCATACATGTCAAACAGTGCACCTCACTGGCCCTCTTCAAGAGAAATCTTGATGAGTGGATGGGAAATAGAAAATTCACTCCGGGGATCACTCCAGTGGCTCTACTTGACAGAGGCACTGGGAACTAAGGTTGGGTGGCACAATTCCAGCGGAATCCTATGGGCTAGGCTTGTAAAGGCTCCAGGGCCATTATCCTAGTACTTACCTATGAACCTATGAACTTACCAGACCTCCTCCTTCTCTGTAGTCTTCTTCTTGTCATTGCAGCCCAGCACTGAAATGCACAGAACTGAGCAAACTTCCTGGTATTTAAAGTCTGCAAGTGTCTGCCTCAGAAAAGCTGGTCAAACAGAGTGTAGGTAATGCCCCATGTGGAAACTGGGCAGTCAAAAACAGGCACCCCAAACCTTCTGTGGATCCAGGCTCATTTAGCTGTCACATGGAAAGCTCTGCTCCCACCAAATGCCAGACACTGTAGACCTGGTACTAGGAAGCAGATGAAGTTGTAGTATGTTGAATCAGTAAGAACTCGGATGGAAGTGGGCTTCATACTCTTATTCTCCTTGTTTGTTGTCTTCTTGCCTTTGAAGCAGCCCAACACTGAAGTGCATTGAACCAAGCAAACACCCTGTTATTTAATAAAGACGGTAAGGCTCTGCTCAAACAGAAGCCAGATAATCTGAATGAAACCAATGCTCCTGCAGAAGCTGGACAGCCAAAGATATACACTGTAGTCCTTCTCTGGCACTCAAGCTCAGGTAGCTGCCATGTGGAAGGATGGAACATTACAGGCTTGGTCTTAGGAATCAGCTGAAGCCCTTGTAGTGCACTGAATCAGTAAGAACCAATTTAGAAACGGGCTATGTAGTCTTCATCTCCTCCTCTGTAGAAGCAGCTTAGCACATTAGCCTGTTATCCCAATAATTTCATGGAATGTTCCTTAAATTTGCAAGACTGTGTCCATAATCAAAAGTATGTGATGCTGGATAACAGTATTTAAGATACAAAATACAGTACAAAAGTGCCCACCCCCCCTTTCAATCTATCTTGCTCTTTTAAAATTAGTGGCTCTCCACAAGACAGCTAAAACGTAAGTTAGCCCTTTTATCATATCTAACTGATTACTGCACACTGCATTGCTTAGGATATTAACCCATTTTTTTTCATCTTACCTTTAAATATCTATTGCAAGACCACCTGTTACTGGAGATCCCTCATTCTGCCTGTCAGTGGTCATCTTGGGATTGGTGCTTCTGTTTTCTGCTAGTGAGAGAAGGAGCATGGGGACATTATTTCCTGATCACCAGAAAGTCTAATAACTACTTCATAGGTGCATTGATTCCTAACTGTTTCTGGTTGGGCAGTGGGTGTCTGTGCTTTGTCTGATTGATTGGTCTGGCTGCTATTGAAGGTATCTACCAGGAAAAGGCTACAACAAGCTTACAGACCCTTGCATCACCTGGAACAAGACAGTGGCTCACTAAACAGGCTGCGGCCTACTTCTCATCTTGGGATTGCTAATGTTTTGCTTCTGGTGAGAGAAGAAGCAGAGGAGCATTGTATCCCAGCAGAGTGAAGTTGTGGTGAGACCAGCACTAGTAATAGCCAGGCAGTAGCCATTCATGCGACTCCTCTCATTTCATCATTCTTGACAAGCTAATTCTTTGTTTTCAGTAAGTACTGCTTGGTTTGTTTCTAACTTCAGAAAATCTGCCTAAATACTTTATCCTTAATTTTTCAGGGTCTATATATTAGTTTCTCCTCAAGTGTTTGCAAGTGTCTTGTACAGACACAAACACCTTGAGTGACATTTTTCCTGTAAAAGCACAATTGAAATATCACCAATACCTAGTTTCACACAGGACAATTAGTTTGCAGTGACAAGCACTGTCCCCAGAGTTGCAAACTGGATACTCCTGACATTGCTTTATATTGCCACTCAACTGTCTAATCAATAAAAAGGTCTGTTGCCATGGATGTGATCTTTCCCAGTACCTCTGTTATCAGCTTGGTGGATGTGGGCATCCTGAAGCAATCTAGAAATTGCTTTATGTTTACTGACAACCAGTTAATTCTCAAACAAATTAATATGGTATGTGAGAGATGTATTTACAAAATGTCACTGGAGGCAAATCTCTCACATAGAAGTACTCCTAATGTCTATAAAGTTGTCAGTAGTACACATGCTAAAACCATCACACACAATTCAAAGCAGGCATATAGACACACATATGCTGAGGCACTTAAATGTAACCTTCTTAAACCCCAAAGACCTCCTAGATGAAGTACACATAAGAAATAACCTTAGCAGCCCCAAATGCACTCTTTCAAAACAAGACCCACATCAACACATAGAGCCACATCTCATGGAGCCTCTACTTCTAAGCCCATAAGGCAAGTCACCACCCAATCCAGCATTTTGGTCATTGGAGACACCATCATGAGATACACTGATGTCCTTCTTAACAGGCTAAATAAGGAGAAAGTCATGGTCAGTTGCTTATCAGGGGCAAAGATCCACCACATTACGCACGCACTGAGGTCATTGGACCATGAGTACCAGTATGACTCAGTCACAGTGCATGCAGAAGTAAATGACCTGAAATGTACCTCCCTAGACTATATGAAGACAGACATTGTGGAGCTCTCAGAATATGTGTCACAGGCTGGTATGAGTCTAACACTGAGCAGCATTTTACCTTCTCCAAGGATGATGTCACAATAAGAACAAAAGATGACTGACTCATAATTGGCTTGGTTTCTGGTGTCATTATAAGGGGGCGCAGTATTTTTCAGCATAAAAGGAGATGGTCAACCGACCACACTGCTTTGCCAGGGATGGTCTGCACCTCTCCCCTCTAGGCTTTCGAATATTAGCTAAAACATTGTCTTCCCCATAGTGCCTTTTTTAGGCAATGCCAAACTAAAAGTATTTCCGACATAACAAATCAAAGCCAAGAAAATCTAAAGGTATTACTGCTCAGTGCTAGGGGTCTAAACAAAAAAACTCCACTCGGTAGAAGCTGTCTTCACCCTAGAAAATGGTGATGTCTGTGCAGTCACTGAGACATGGTTTAAAGCTGCGGAGAGCTCACCAACAGTGGGAGGTTATAATGCCTTCCACACATTTAGACCAGCTAATAGACAGGGACTAAAGGTGGAGGTGTCTCGATTTACATCAGAAATAAATATACTTCAAGGCTGGTCAAACAGGACAATGCACTTGAGCTGCTCCATGTTTAAATCACCATAGGCAAAATCCAATACTACTTCCTTGCAAGGTATAGGTCCTCCTCTGTGACCCAGGAAACCCATACCATGTATTTAAACTTATTGGAAACGCTCACTATCCAACCTAGTACCATATTCATGGGCAACTTTGTTTATCTTACTATCAAATGGGAATCCAATGTGAAACCAAATGCAGAGGCACAGAGATTTATGGATTTTGTAAACATAAACTCTCTGGACCAGATAGTCAATACACCAATCAGGGGTGAAACCATACTGGATCTGGTCCTCACTAATATGGGAGAGTGCTACACCCCTCCCCTTTTGTAATGTCTTCCCTGGTAAGGTCAGACCACAAAATGGTCTCCTTTGAAGTAAAAATAAAACCTTGACCCCACAGCTAAACCTGACATATTCAGGAAATACTCTAAGGCTAACTTCCTGCTGTTAATTGATAACCTGGCAAAATTTGAAGCCCCCATAAACCTGGAGAACCATGCTGCCTATGCAGAACTGTTTACAGAAACCCTGTACAAGCATGTTAATAGCTGGATAGAGGCAGCTGTACCCACCAGGAAGAAGTATGGAACTAACTCAAAAAACAAGCCACCCTAGTGGAATCACAAAATCAATAGGTTGTATAACAATAGGAAGAAAATCATGGCAAAAATTGGGAGGTGTAGCACCTAGCAGGACTAAAGCTCTCTCTTCAAGCTAAACAAGCCCAGAGGATGAATAAAGTCTACCCAAAGCCAAATATGAGGTAAATGTGGTCTTCCAGGCCAAGGACAACTACAAGGCATTCTTTAGCTATGTCCATAACCTCAAAGGTAATACACAATTGTGTGCAGAACTCATTATAAATGGAGCCACCTATACTGAGCCAGAAGATATAGCAAACCTTCTGGCCGATAAATTCAGCTCCAACTTTACCCTTCTCTTCCCCTCAACCTTCCCTCAGCATCAATGTGCCCAGACAATATCTCAGGATACCTTTGAAATAGCATGAAACATGACCTATCAGGCTGTCTGGAATTGTTATTTAATTGTAGCCTGCAAACAGGCTTTGTGCCTCATGAATGGAGAACAGCAACAGTCATCCCTCTGCACAAAGTTGGGCCATTTACAGACCATGGAAACTACAGACTCATAAGTCTCACTAGTCTTATATATAAAGCCATGCAAAGAATTATCATGGAAATGAATATAGTAATATAGTAAACCTACAGATACTGGACCTAACCTAGTTTGTTTCTGCCAAGGGTGGGTCATGCCTATTCAACCTGTTGGACTTCTTTGAGAAGGTCACCAAAGCAATAGATGAGGGCAAAATGGTTGACACTGCCTGCCTTAACCTGACCAAGGCATTTGACACAATACCCAACTCGGGCATTGTTGACAAGCTCAAGAGGTTAGGTATAAACTCATATATCACCCGGTGGATAGCCAACTGGCTCACAGACAGGAGACAGGACGTTAGAATTGGGGAGCCCATCTTTACAAAGAGACTAGTCATAAGTGGAGTCCCTTAGGGATCAGTCCTTGGACCACTCCTTTTTGGCATTTACTTCTCTGACATCAAGGCCAATGTCTATGGTCTCTGGCTGACTAAATTTGCAGATGATTGCAAATTAGGAGCTGTCATTGAATCCCATACGAACACAAATGTTCTCCAGGAAGGGCTGACACAGGCAAACAACTGGTGTCAGAGCCATGGGCTAAAACTAAATACCAAGAAATGCATAATAGTAACTTTTGGGAAGTCACCCACCCCTGATAACTATCATATTGACAACACACCCCTTATAAATGACCCAGTAGTCAGGGACTTAGGGACCCATATGGACAGTAATCTAGCCTTTGACCAGCACACGTCTACAGTAGTGAGGAAATCATTGTATGCTGCGCAACTTATAAACAAAGGTATGATATCTAAGTCCTAGGAGGTCATTGTTCCACTGTATTTGGCATTCATCAGACCTATCATTGAGTACAGTGCCCCTTTTGGTATGTACATAACTAGGCATATCCACCAATTGGAATGTCCACAGAGGTTCCTCAGTAAAAGAATACAGGGCATAAGTAAAATGCCCTTTGCAGACTGCCTCAAGGCCCTGTATTCTGTCTCTTACAGGCATCTGAGGGGAGATCTATGCCTTGTACACAGGGCATTGCCAGATGCAACTCTGATGGACCTCCTGCAGATCCACAAAACAAAGAGCACCAGAATTACCCATTCTAAAGACTTAAACCTTGTCTGTGATATAGAGAGGACCTGCTGGAGAGACAAGTATGTATCCCAGAGACTACCCCATCTCTGGAACAGGCTCCCCATCCATGTGAAGCAGAATTCCTTCCCTAACCCAAATCAAGTGCAATTTTGACAACTGGATGGGGAACAGGAAATTCATCCCTAGTTTGGCAACTGTGTCTGTAATGGACATCCCTAGTTTGGCAACTGTGTCTGTAATGGACACAGGAAAACTGTAAATGCTTCATCTCCCAGGCCCCTGCTTGTAAATGTCTCATCTCCCAGGCCCCTGCCTGCAAATGTTTCATCTCTCAAGCCCCTGCTTACACTTATTAAGGGTGTCTGAACTTGTCAAAGATTTGGGATGCATGGCTGGACTTAAAAAGGCCCTTGTGGTCGTTAGCCTTGTAAACACCTATGAACCTATGAACTTAAGAAGACTCAGCAGAATAACCAAAGTCAATGTAAAACAGTTAAAATGAAGGAGATGGTTGGAAGGGGTGTCCAGGAAAAGCAAGTTGAACTAATGGCTGTTATTATCAGACTTCTGGAATAACTAGGTCTGTTAAGCTTTGTCCATGTCTTTGTTTATTATACCAGAAAAAAAATGTCAGTTTACTCACTTGATCGCAGCAGCAGTCATATTAACTAAAAAAGATGAAAGATGACATCACGTTTCAGGAAAGTCTTTTATTCATTACTGGCATTCTGGTAGACATCATGAGTATATCAGTTAACTCACAGACTGTTTCCACTGGCATTTACTTGTTAAGCTTTAACTCTCTCATTTTCTTAACTTGCATCATAATGGAAGTAAAACTGAGAAATAAATACCTGATGAAGTTGTATATGACTGGTCCTCTTATGATTTTTTAGGATTGCTTGCCTACTATTGCTCATATGTCCCTGTCTAGGCCTCACATCTTTGGGCTTGAAGGAATATTAACATATCCTTTTGCTTGCAATCTTCCTACAGAACATAATTCCTAATATTATTTTGCCAGCTGAGGTTCTGTTGTTAATCTACTCTGTCAATTTTTTTTTGTATGAATAGTTCAAGAAAGTTCACCTGCAGTTCTATTTCCATTAGCCTGGATTCTAGATCTAAGGCAATGGTTTCCAAGTGAGTCATGCAATCATGACTTCTCATCTTACGGATTTAATATCCTGTACATTAAGTTTGTGGAGAGGCTTGGAAAGTATTCCTTGATAGGTTTAATTTATTGATAGATGACAGTAACTGGCTTGTATCTGCTGATCATAATTGGTATATTACCAGTTGGCTATAACAAATGGAGACACAGTCCCTTGTCATCTGCATCTAGGACCTGATTCCAGTTATTTTCCAACTTTAGAATGTGTTTCCCCATTGGTTTCTGCTGCAGCATGAGGTATAGTAATGAATAATACAATGGAACAGTAAGACTGTTGGAAAGGCACCACGATTAAACTTTATTTTAGAAGATAGGCAGCATCACTTCAGATAATGTGCACACATAGCAGAATCTCACGACAGTTTGTTTTTGTATTTCAGCAGTGCAGTGAGGGGATATGTTAGGAGTTATTTGTTTTGTAGATTAGTTAGGCATTCTAGTTTAGTTTAGATAGTTAGATCATGTTTGCATTTGCCAGAAATGCATTTTTAGATTGGATAGTTGCAATATGTGTTTTATTTGACTTTTTATTATCTTACTTCAATTTTGCTTGTTCTAATAATCATGCCTTTCCCTTGTAGGTTTATTTAGAGGGCAGTGTTGTTTATGTGGAGATTTGTGTATCTGTGTGTGTGTGTGTGTGTGTGTGTGTGTGTGTGTGTGTGTGTGTGTGTGTGTGTGTGTGTGTGTGTGTATGTGTGCGCTTACACAGTGTTTTTTTTCCCATTAAAATGAATGGGAAATGCAGTCAATCTTTTGTTTTACTTTTTCTGTTATTTTTCTTTTTTCTTCTCATATGAAGGTAGATTTTGGTTTGGGGGTTATTTTATGTGATGATGGTGGGTATTTTGGAGGTGTGTAGGTGTCTGTGTTTTATATTACAGTATGTGACTATAGCTTTCACTAGCATGACTTTAGGGTTTGGGGGTTTTTTTAGAGTTTTACATTACATTACAAATGATATGAGATGTTAAAATATCTACACAATAAAATTGATGCTGTCCACTATCTACACAATACTGTCCTTGTCATCTGCTGAGAAGTCTGGTTCCTGAGGTCAGTTATCATAGGTTTTTGAGTTGTGGCTAAGTTAGCCTACCTAAGGTGCAAGCCTAGCTACAATCCCTAATGAAATTTCTTCCCACATTATTCTTATCAGCTGGGCTGTCTGTCTAGCAGGTGACATGACTGAGATCCCCAAGGGAATTTTTGGCTCCTTCCATCAAGGGGCTCCTTTGGCTCCTTTGTGGTAGGCCAATGAGGCGCTCATGTATGGCAGTCTATTCCAGTCCCTCCTATGGGAGTCTCTGAGTCTGAAACCTATCCTATTATCCCTCCATTGTGTTTTGTGTGAGGCTTTGAGAAGATCTAGATCCGTGTGGCTTTGATGGGATTTTTTATGGGAGGATGTCCAACAGCTCAGGGTTTGACATGGCCATGGCCTTTCATGAGAGATCACCCCAGTAGTGTAGACAGTACAAATTATATTTTGCTTCCAGTTTGTCGGTAGCTTTATATGGCATCCTGCTTTTTACTTGTGTAGCTGGTAAATTATTTGGCTGTTTCAGCTGTTTCAGCAATTACAGTGAAATTTTATATAATGGGTCATGGCTCTATATAATCTAATGGGTCTATGAGTACAGTGGGACAATGACCTCTCTTTTTTTTGGATGATGAAATGTGATAGTGATGAGCCATACAGAAGGATTTGACTGTTGTGGTGTGGGTGTGTAGTTTAGAAAAAGTGACCACCCACACTTGTGTCTAATCTCATCTCATCTTTTCGATGTTTAGTGTCCTGCCACCTATGTGGTAGTTCATGGGTACATGTTTTTTTCCAAAGGGGATAACTATACATTTCTTGGCATTAAGCTTGAGCCCATGGCTCTGGCACCAGGCATCTGTTTCTGTAAGGCCCTTTTGTAGAATATCCACATCCTTTGGGGATTCAATAATGGCTCCCAGTTTGCAGTCATCTGCAAACTTTGTTAGCCAGAGTCCCTTAGTGTTGGCCTGTACTTCAGAGAAGTAGATGCCAAACAAGAGTGGTCCCAGGACTGAACCCTGAGGTACTCCACTTGTCACTTGTCTGGAGCTGGATTTGGAGTCGGCTACTTTTACAGTCTGGGTTCTCAGTAAGCCAGTTGGCAACCCATCGAGTGACGTAGGGATTTATGCCCAGCTTAGTAAGTTTATCTATGATTCCAGAGTGGGGGATGGTGTCGAAGGCCTTGGCAAGGTCCAGATAGGCTGTGTGGACTGCCTTACCCTCGTCCACAACTCTGGAGACCGATTCGAAGAAGTCAATCAGATTCAGGAGACAAGATCGGCCCTTCACTAACCCAAACTGGGTGGGGTCCAGTGTTTGAAGGTTGCCAATGTCTTTGTTTATAAGTTCCATGATACTGCCTTCCATGCCCTTGCAGATCAGGCTTGTCAGACTGATGGGACGGTAGTTCCCGGGATCCAAGGCGGATCCTCCCTTGTGGAGTGGCATAACTGTAGCTGTGCGCCACTCAGTGGGCATGAAGCCTGAGGTGTATATCTATATATTTTTATCTATACCTATATTGTAAAGACAGGGTGGAGAGAGAGAGAGAGAGAGAGAGAGAGAGATGCATATGCTTGTGTTAATATATTTATGAAAATATAAACCATTTCGACATGACCTAAACATTTCCGTACCTTATAGTACTTCACTAGCAACAACCCTCCGCAGTTTTGAGAATACTGTGTAATTTTTGCTAGGTGAAATGATGCTTCTTTAACCCACATACAATAGATTTATATTGAACAAAAGTTCAAAGAGAAGAATAATATGTCTCAGAATTAAAAGATGCATATTCACATATAAAAACAAATCATTGTAAAAGTAAATATATTATTAGATATTTTGTCTTACATACAAACCTCTAGTTTCTGAAGACAAAAACTGAAAGGCTTAATGGTGGACATCATTCCCCCATACAAACTTTAAAAATGATAGATTTATTTTTCTGTAAAATGATTTATACTATGCTTTTGTCAGTTTTGGGGATTTATGTTTCAGGATAGGATTATGGTATTTGGGATGAGCATAGTTAAAAGCCATACTTTCAGTAGGTGCAGGTAAAAAAAAATGTGTGCGGCATGCTGCTAAAAGTTACTTTTCAACACTTTTCTACTTTCATTATAGTTTGGTAGTTTTCTCTATTGTGCATTCCCTTTAAATGTTATTGTTTGACACGTCATCCCACTCCATAAAGGTGGTAGCTCTACAGACATATCTAACTATAGACCCATTGCCATTCTTTCCCCACTAGCCAAAATAATGGAGAAATGTGTACACAAGCAACTAATGCAATACCTTACAGAGAATAACTTACTATCCAACTCCCAGCATGGTTTCAGGCCATACCACAGCACCACCTCAGCCTTCCTTTCCTTTACTAATGCATAAACCAAAACAGGAATGACAATAGGCTATCCTTCACCCTCTTTCTTGACCTATCAGAAGCCTTTGACATGGTCAACCATGAACTTCTCATTCTTTCTTTAAAATCTATTTCCCTCAATAAGCACGCAATCCAGTGTTTCCAGTCCTACCTGACTGGTAGACAACAGGAGGTGCTATGCCAGGGCAAACTCTCCAGCCAGCTACCTCTCACACTTGGTGTCCCTCAAGGCTCCATACTAGGTCCACTACTCTTCTCTATTTTTATCACAACCTCCACACTGCTATCCCTAAAGCTACCTGTATTCAAAATGCAGATGATCCCACTCTGATCTGCTCAGCCACCTCCCCATTCGAACTGCAAATCCTAACCCAAAATACATTTAACACTATTGAGAACTGGCTTGCCGACCAACACCTACTGCTCAACCCCAATAAAACTAAACTTCTACTCTTCACCCCCACTAGTAGATCTGCCACACTTTCTTTCTCTGTCACGTCTGACAATGGTAGCACTGTCTCCGTAGATCAACACACCAAATGTCTAGGGGTTATCATAGACAATAATCTCAAATTTGACCTACAGGTCAACAAAACCATACAGACCATCAATAAGAAGATTGGATCACTGTATAGAAACAAGACATTTTTAACCCTACTGGCTAGGACTGCTATCGCCCAGTCACACCTACCTCTCTACTCTTTTATATACCTCACCTCTACTCTCAAACCTCAACAAATCCGAACTAGGCAAGCTGTCCCATAGCTGCAACCATATTGCCAGATTTGCCACTGGCTCCACCTATAGAACCCACCACTGCCAGAACCTGAAACAACTAGAGTGGCTAGAACTTCCCAGCTTAATTCAATTCAATCAGCTTTTAATAGCGCACAAAATTATGTACCACCCTGAGGATACCCCCTCACTTATAAATATTATTAAGCCATATAGCAACCTGAGATCGCTATGGTCAGTCTACAAACTACTGGTCCAAACCCACAAAGCTAATAACTCTGCTGGTGAATCCCTGTTTGCCAACTTTGTTGGCAAAACCTGGAATTCGTTGCCAAACTAGATAACCCTACAATCCTCCAAAGGTCTCTTCAAAAAAAAACCTCAAACAGTATCTCAAAGTGAACTGGCTTTGCCCATGTACCAACCCTGATTAAGTTATAAACTGAAAGCATAATCTGTAAATATCATAACTTGCAACTATGTCACCAAGCTCTATATCCAATCTGACATCTCTTGCTTTTAATTGTGTCTGTCCATGAAAATTGTGAGTCCCTACTAGGGGAACACTACTAAACCATTGTACATAATCACTTTGTTTTATATTTTCTAATGTTATCTAACTTCTTCTGTAATCTATGTAAGTTTGTCTATTTGGAGCTTTTCTCCCCGGGCATCCGCTGAAAATGGACATGTATCCAGTCAGACTATCCTGGTAAATAAATGTAAAATAAATAAAATAAATAATAAATATTTTTCATGTTTTTGCATTAAATTTAAGCTGCTATATTTTAGAATATTTCTCCATTCTTGTTGCATGTATTTGAATCATTACCAAAGAAGCATATTTTCCACTCATACCTTCTGTAATGTCACTTATGTGGAGATAAAACAGGACTGAACCAAGTGCAGACATTTCTAGTACCCCAGTGGTATCCGCCCTTTCATTTGAGCTGTTTCTGTTTACTGTAACCCTCTTTGTCATTTCTGTAGCCATTGTATCAATCATGTTGACGTCTTAGACCAATTGTAAGGCTGATTTGATTAATTAATTAAGGCCCAAATCAATACCATACCTTTCACACTTATGTCTGTTCCTACCTCTACTATCCAAAAACTCCTAGCCAAACTCAAACCAACCACCCTTGCAGCCGATAACCTTCCTGCTTAATACCTCCAAATTGCAGCCACAGCTATAACCTATCCCATTTCACTTTTAATAAATAGATCCATCACCGAATACACTGTTCCATCCCTGTGGAAAACCGCATATATCATACCACTCTACAAAGGTGGCCCCTCCCTAGACCTTTCCAACTATCGACCAATTGCAATTCTCTCACCCCTCTCTAAGATCCTAGAAAGATTCATCACCAGTTCCTCTCCTATCTCCTCACCAACAACCTTCTCTCCTCAACCCAACACGGATTTCACCCATCCCACAGCACCATCACTGCCCTACTCAAATTCACCAATACTATAAACTCCCACAGGAATCTAGGTAAATTTGTCTCGGCTACCTTCCTATATTTATCCAAGGCATTCGACACGGTCTCACATAATAAACTACTGTCTTGTCTCTCTAACCACAACCTTAACAACCCAACCTTCCTCTGGTTTAAAAGGTATTTAGATAACTGCCAACAATCTGTCAAATGGCATAACTCTCTATCCCCCCACTCCCAGACTCCTTAGGTGTGCTGCAAGGATCAATCCTAGGACCCCTTCTTTTTAATATCTTCACAAACCAACTCCACTCAGCTACCTCTAAAGCCGACATAGTCCAATATGATGACGACACAACTCTCATATGCTCTGCACCCAACATCCAGCTTCTCCAAAAAAAAGCCCAAGAAGCCTTCTCTGAAATAGAGAACCGGCTTAACAACTCACAACTCATACTAAATCCCAAGAAAACACAACTAATGATATTCCACTCTACTAAAATGAGCAACCTTACCTTCTCTATACTCTCTGCCAGCAAAGCCCAAATCACCCCTGTCACTGAGGCTAAACTCCTAGGAGTTACCATTGACCAGCAACTCAAATTCACAAAGCACATATCAACAACCATCACTAAAGTCCACAAAAAGCTAGGTCCCCTCTATCGCTGTAAAAGTTATCTAACCACAGAATCTCGAATTGCAGTAGCCAGGATTTACCTCTTATCTACTCTACTCTATACATCCCCAATTCTAACTAATCTGTACAAAACTGACCTTAATAAACTTTCCATCTATTACAACAAAATCGCTAGATTCAGTATCAATGCCAAATCATGATCCCACCACTGCCTTTCCCTACAAACCTACAAACCTTGCACTGGCTTGAATTTCCAAACCTATTAAGGTACCATCAACTCAGCCTAGCTCATCTAATTCTGTACTATCCCAAGAAAACCCCCAATGTGACTGGAATGCTGAGCTTCTACAATTCAGACAACTTCAGTCCTCCAACAAAGCCTTAATCGAAACCATCACATGCAAAAACAACTCTGGGGAATCACTATTTGCACAAGAAATAGCAAAAATTTAGAACAACCTTCCTCCTGACCTCAGACTACAAAACTCTACATCTACCTTCAAAAGCCTACTTAAAACATACCTCTTCACCAACTATCTATGCGACTGTATTTGACCCCCTGAAGCCTCGTCCACTCACTATTTCTACACCCCATCTGTCCTGGACAACACAAACAACACCATCTAACTATACCTATCCATGTATGAGCAATAACTTATATAAGAGTGTATGTACATGTATGTGCATATGTGT
Organism: Protopterus annectens; assembly: GCF_019279795.1. NCBI lineage: Eukaryota > Metazoa > Chordata > Ceratodontiformes > Protopteridae > Protopterus > Protopterus annectens. Next base: position 25,288,077 of record NC_056740.1, on the reverse strand, counting down.
ATGTGTATATATATATATATATATATATATATATATATATATATATATATATATATATATATATATGGTTCCCCTTCACAATCTCGAATTACTGAATGCTCGAAATTCAGTAACTCGAAACTGTAAAGTCGAACCAACAAAAATCCCAAAAACCACAAGCATGAAAACAAAAAACCCGAACATACAGAACACATACACCACACAACACGCACACCATACAACCCACATCACAGAAACTACAAGCCCTACACTATATGCATGAAGCCCCCCTGCACCCGCCATGTGGGGGGCAAGCCTCCCACACCCCCTTACTTATATATTTTAACTCCGAGATAGTACTAATACCACACAGACATTTTAAACTGCCTCACACACACACACAAATACAGACACATCCAACACTCACACTCATACTCTCACCTACCTACCCTAACCCACACATACAACTTACAAAACACACACTTACACTCACTTATCTTCACTTCCGTAGCACATCCTGACTCACACACTTCCCATCCCATAGCTGACATGCATAAGCGCGAATTCGAGATATTTGAATTCGCGCTTATGCAGATTCGTGCTCATGTGTTTTCGACTTTACAGTCTCGAGTTACTGAATTTCGAGCATTCAGTAATTCAAGATTGTGAAGGGGAACCATATATATATATATATATATATATATATATATATATATATATATATATATATATGTGACCACATTATTAATATATATATGTAGAGGAATATTCAGCATTCTGATCGAACTGAAAACATACCTTCACACCATTAATAGCTATAAATGTTTCATAGATACAGCCCGGTTACTGCACTGCTATGAAGCCATTTCCTCTTACTCAATAAAATCTTTCAGCCTTTCAGTGCAAACAAATTCTAATCAACGCACGGATTCAACAAACTTCCATGCAAGAATAGCTTATTCTTGAACGGAAGGGACCATTCTCGTGCAGCACGGCAGAGCACCATGCATATTCATGAAGGCATGCTGCCATGCTGTAATACGGACACGGTTCTGTGTACGAGTGTAGGGGGTGTGCCTGAGAGCATTGCTGTCATAATACGCATGCCCCCTGCACACCAGAATTGCCGTACGGCAATGTAAATAGAGCGAGATTTTTCATTACACCTGTCAACATATCAGAGTAAGAAATCTGGACAAAGCCATAAGGGAGAATTGCCACTACAAACTTAGAAATTTGATAGAATAACAGGTTTAGCATTAGCATGAATTTTCTGAAAGGTATGAAGTATATAACGCACACCTCTCAACCTGTCAGAGTAAGAAATCTGGACACAGCCATAAGGGACAATTGCCACTACAAACTTAGAAAGTTGACAGAATAACAGGTTTAGCATTAGCATTACCATTAATTTTCTGAAGGGTATGAAGTATATAATGCACACCTTACAACCCGTTAGAGTAAGAAACCTAGACAAAGCCAAAAGGGACAATTGCCATCACAAACTTAGAAAGTTGATAGCATAACAGGTTTAGCATTAGCTGGATATTCTGAAGGGTACGAAGTAAAAAACGCAACAGATAATTTTTTTTTACACATCTAGAATAAAGTTTAAGCAGAGCTGCACAGGTGTGCCCATTGCTTATCTATGCTTAGCCCAGCTGAAACAGCAAGATAAGTGAAATAGCAATAGACATCCAACATAAACAGTTGTGCAATAGTGTAGTGGTTAAAGCACACAGTTTGCATGTAATCATTCACAGTTTGAGCCTTACTAAAGCCATTTCCATTTTGTATGTGAAATCATTACAATTTTAATTTATTTGTATATTTATATAGGAAGTAACTTATATTTCTCAACGAGAGTGCCCCATACAGTATAGCCACACAAGAATAAAAGTAATGAAAGCACATTGGGGGATGTCAGGGAAGGTAAACAAATTTATAATATGTAATGTATGATGAATCAATCCCATACATGTGGTAGTCCAATAAAATAAAACATAAGCAATGCTAAGCATTGCACAGCTGTGCTGACCGGGTGTAAGCATTTTGTAAATATGAATGCTAAGCAATGAGTAGCCCAGCTAAGTGGATTTGCCCATTGGTAAGCAGTGTTGAACCTGCCCCTTTAAGCGTTGCCAACCTTAGCTAAGCAAGTTTGCCCATAGCTTAGCTTAGCTCAGCATATTCAAAACCGTCTAGTCACGTCAAAGGGTGGGAAATCGGCCATATTTAAACCTCGCAGGCAGGAGTACAGCTCATAACTGGTTGTAGCTCCCCACTGTAGGTAGTAAGGCAGGTGTTGAAGAGGGCATGCGCTTTTGGGTGCAGCGCTGGAGGTCATAGTAGGACTCCTTGTAAAAACCCATGACATAAGACTGTTGCAAGACCAGTACCAGGGCTCCCACTACAAAGCAGAAGCCTGGGAAAGTCTCACCCATGATCTCACCAGTGCCACTGGTATCCCTTGGACTGGTGAGCAGGTCTGGCACCACTATGCTGACTTGAAGTGGAGGAAGAGGGAGATCTTGGAACAGTGGGTCCAAGAAGCAAGACAGAGGGGTGATGTCCCCGCAGTGTGTAAGTATTCATAGCAATAACAGTTTACCAAAGTCCAGCCTGTGTATGTCATGGATAGGTATGCATAAATGTTTCTCTATTTTCATTACAGCTCCAGCTGAGCAGGTTGTGAACCAGAAAGCCCATGCCAGTAGTTTGCAAAGGCTGCGTTGGGAGGGTAGTGAGTAACAATGTAGCTTGTACTATACATACCAAATAAATATAAAGGAGTAGAATGTCACCTGGCATTATTAAAACTGGGTATGGTTTAAACTGAATAAAGCAGATAATATTACAGTAATAGTCTCATATAGGTCAAATATTAATAAACTGTAATTGCCTGTGAATAAAAATCTAAACCCTGGACTGGTTGTGTTTACTCTGGTATGGTATGATTTGAAATGTGTACAGGTTATGCATAGCAACTATAGCTTTGAAAGCATTAAACAATCAAGTCTCATATGACAAAGTTAGTGCCTCTATAACACATGAGAATAACTGATATTACACATGTCACGCACCAAGATCTGATATCTGAATAGTAATGTCTTGTGTTAACCAGTGTTTTCCACACTGTGCTATGTGAACAGGTATGTAATATTGTAAATACAAAGTCAGATTGCACAACAAAGAGAGAATGAGAATGAAATCATTCAAGGAAGAGACCACAGAGTCTCAATAGCTCCCTGTGATGAAACACACACTTGTCATATTTTTAGTAGAAACAGCCACAATTCAACTCCCGGGAGTGGTAGTAAGTTGTATGCATAATTTTAATTAGGATTTTGTGAAAATGTGTAGAAACAGTCAGGTAGTATTAACAAACATTCCCTCACCAGGTCTCCCAGGTAAGATAAGGTATAAAGTAGCTATAAGAAGGCTGTAGTTATACTGTGTCCAGCACCCATGGTCCAACCCCAAGGCTGCAAATGACAGCAAGATAAGTACATACACCAAGTGGTCTCCCCAAGAAATATTTGAAAGTGTCATGCTGTGACAGCTACAGGTCCCTACTAACAACAACCAGGGTGACTGATAGAAATCAAGGCAGAGTGTGTCAGTAGCACATGCACCCACACACACACACACACACACACACACACACACACACACACACACACACACACACACACACACACACACTATGAGTGCAAATATGTAACCCTGACTATGGGAATATGATTAGAAACAGTCTGCTAGACAGGGAACCAGGGAAGTAAATATTCTGAGAAGACATAGCCAGGGAATTGTTATGGCTAGGCTTGTATAGGCCCTAGGGCTGATAGCCTAGTACCAACCTATGAAACTATGTAGTATTAACAAACATTCCCTCCAGAGGTATACCAGGTAAGAGAAAGTTCAAAGTAGCTATAAGAAGGCTGTAATTATATTGTGTACAAACATACCACTGCCCAACCCAAGGCTATAATTGTAATAATACCTGTACAGTAATGAGTAGAGCAATGATCATTAAAGCTGTGACCACTGCAAGAATCTGCATTTGTTAATATGCATGTATTTTGTTTGATATGAACATGTTCCAAATGTGTTATATAGGGTTAATTGGAATACTCATGCATGCTGTTATAACTAATCCTGTAATGTGTTAACCATTACTAACCAACATATGTTCTAAAACTGCAACACCATAGCACGTCTGGGAAGGCCGATCCCAGCGGATCTGCCTCTCCCTCCTCATCTGGCCATGGCACCAGGCCCCAGCATGTCTGGGACCCACCCTGGGACCTCCTCATCTGCTGGTCCTGCACCACCTTTGGGTGGAACTGCCTCAGGGGATGGGGGCTCACCCCCCCGGGCGCGGGCATGGACAAGACGCTGTCACTCATAGTCAGGTCCAGGGATTGGTGCATAGCAAGCTCCGCAAGGAATTTGGAGATCTGCTACACCAGTTTGAGGGTCACATGGCACATTTAGAGGGTCAGCCTGCCCCTCCTGCTCAGCCCCCAGCACAGCCACCTTTGGGGCCATGAAGGTGCAGTCCCACTGTATCCATTTGGGGGCTTGTGGGCTTCTGATTACCAAACACCCCTCCCTGTCCAAGCTGTTTACCCCCCCACCTGTGTCATATACAGCCCCTGTAAGCTGTTTTGTTTGTCTTGTCAGTCTTCCTACCCAACCTACCTCCCCAACATAGCTACTATCCTTCCCCAACATCCCACTCTCACCTTAAAAAAAAACAAAAGAGCAAATTTTTCCCAAAAACATTTCGCCCCATACATAGCTGTCCATTTCTCACATATGTCCACTGGACACATGTAATCTTGTCTAATTGACTTCACAACACATCATCCTCACCCCCTCTCAGGGATTTGAGTGGCCAAATATACCTCCAAATTCAGTATATATGCACAACTGTTGCTGTAGGAGAAAGGGACAGCTATGGACATTCCCTACACCCGTCCTGCACATCCCTAGCTACTTTCCCTATTGGCTTTCCCTCTGCATGCCCCCCTTTTCACCACTTTCCTATCACCCCTTTTTACTTTTCTTTCAAAGAAATTAGTGCGGGGCTAAGCGGGAGTAAGTTGTTTTAAGCAGTAGTAAGTGGGGATTAAGCCTGTTTGCACAGCGCTAAGAAGTGCCTACACAGATTAAACACTTCTAAGGCTGTCTGTAAACATATTTAACAGGAAATCAGCATTGCTTACTACCACGCAAACCCGTGCAAACCCGCTTACAGCTGCTTAAAAGTGCCTTAATCATTCTGTATCCAACAGACCTTGTTCTGCTCAGCATCAAATTAATCAGCCCTTGCAAGTCTTGAACCCAGGACCCTGCACACCATAACCACAGCAATTTACCACTAAGTCATCTGAGCTGTAGATAAGGCTGATGTTTTTTCAAACATATCATGCAGCACAGTCATTCAACAGTAGGGAAAATGTATTTATATATATATATATATATATATATATATATATATATATATATATATATATGTATTTATATATATATATATATATATATATATATATATATGCATATATATATATATATATATATATATATATATATATATATATATATGCCTATACTTGTAGAAGAGTAATATGGTTTGTGTTTTATTTGTTTATGTATGTACTTGTGCTGGAATACTGTAAGTGTTGGTATCCTGTGTGTTTTCAGTATTTTGAGTTTTCAGTATTTTGAACTTTCGAGATTTTAGTCTCAGGATTTTGGTCTTTCAGAATTCTGTAGTGCTCCTATTATATATATATATCTATATATATATATATATATATATATATATATATATATATATATATATATATATATATATATATATACATACACACACACACACACACACATATATATATATATATATATATATATATATATATATATACAGATATACATATATATATATATATATATATATATATATATTGAAGAGTGAAAAATGTCCTAGAGCTGGATTAACACTCAGTATTCACCTTAGAGCAACTAATAGAGCAGAAACAAAATGACGACAACTGAAGAACGAAAATAGAATTCCAAATTTAATGAAACAGGGTAGAAAGTAAGCGCTTTCCCGATCTCACACTGATCGCTTCTTCAGACTCTGTTACAAAACAAGTGAGGTCACCATATTTAAACCTAATTAAGACCAATCACAAGTAACGATAAAAATAGTCTGATTAACTTTTAAAGTAACACACTGAATTCTCCATAGGAGAATGCTTTATGAAGAAACATTTGATAAAAACAATTAAAATATAATTTAATAATGAGTACATATAATTTATGAACACATAGGTCTCTTCTCCTAAAAATAATAATAAATAAATTCAGTGTTTAAGTGGTCTAGCCTTCAGAAAAGGTTTAAGTGACACTGCACTGTTTAACCCAGGTGGTTTTTCAGCTTGTAATAGTAAAATCCCTTTCTGTTCAGCTATCTCCACTCTATTCTTCATGTCACCACCCCTAACATTTTCTTCTAAAACTTCTAATGCCATAAAACTAAAGGTATGTTGTGTACCTACTTTCTACCTTCTTTCATTAAATTTGGATTTCTATTTTTGTTCTTCAGCTGTGGTCATTTTGTTTCTGCTCTATTAGTTTTATATATATATATATATATATATATATATATATATATATATATATATATATATATATATATATATATATATATATATATATATATATATATATATATATATATATATATATATATATATATATATATATATATATATATATATATATATATATATATATATATATATATATATATATGCATAGATGCCCCAAAATGCCCATACAAACATATGCTGCTGATAGATCACCCACAACTGGGGCAGCATGCACAGCTGGATACAAAAGCAGCCATGACACTCACATATACCCCCCACAGTCCAAATAAATAAGTGAACAGTACACTGCTACAAAATCATGATGGGCCATACACAATGGCCAGACATACAACAACCTCTTAGCAAAACAAATAAAATGTCTGAACTTAGCAAAGAAAAACTCAACCAGCCAGTAATTCACATGTTTACTATGCTTTGATTTCTTAGCCAAAGCCTTCAAGGAGTAAACATTACCAGAAATACATGCCTTAATCACAAGAAGCAATTTACACCTAATTACATAATTGAATACACAGCCTCCAATTACACTTGTCATTTAATCTCTTACAGGTTAAATTATCACAGTTAATATTAATACACTGAGTCTGTACATAACAATTATCCTTTCATGAATGTTTCATCACACTGAGGAACAGACGTTTTCAGAAACAGTACCTTGAGACTCACTACTTTCCCCATGGTGAGATTTATTCAAATGTACAGCTATAGAACTGACATATTTCTTATGAGTAATATGTCTGACATGTTCTAAGCCTAGTTTTAAAACATGTGTTACTGTCCCCCACATAAAATATGTTACAAGGCCATCTAAGAGCATTCTCTGTACACCAACCTCTTGCATGTACAGACTTCAACAAGTTTCCCAGCCATTCCCCTCAGCAGGAATTACAGCACTAAATAATGATAGACCAGTATACCTGTCCACTTACTACTGTATGACATCTGGACAAAGGCTGACATAATTGGTGGACAGAAGCCCAAATACACAGCCATACATGAAATATGCTGTTATACACTGAGCAAGTTGCTGATGTTACATGGTTTGTTGTAACATGTATTTTCTGAGGGATATAAAGTAAATAAGAAAAATGGATGGCAGTCACCAGAGTATGCTACTGATTTGCTAAGGACAACACCTGTTTGGGGAACAGTCCATCCATAACAAGCTAACCTGTGACCATTATGTGGATGGCCCTACAGTTGAAAGCTATGCAGAGACAGAACTTTGTCAGAGTAAAACCCATGCAGAAGTAGCATGTGCAGACAAACCCTGTTAAACTAGCAGTATTCCAAACATATAACACCGATACTCACATTCTGCTCCTAGGTCTTGAACCTTTCCCACCATTTTGTTGGCTTGTCTCCACAAGTCCTGTTGTAAGAGGTAGTAGCTCACACAACTCCAGGATGTCTTCCTCACAAGTAAGGGAAAGGGCCAATGCCCACAAGGAGTACTCATTTATAGGATTGTGTTGCCATGACATTGGCTATTGGATGAAATACACAGCTGCTCTGCATGCAAAAAGCAAGTGGGGAACCCCAATAGGTGCAAAGACCATCACCTGGTCATGAGCATCACGTACAAAAGGCATGCTGCCACTTATTCAAACCAGTTCTGTCCCTGTAGTGCACAGGGAGAAAGAAAGAGAGAGAAATGACAAATGAAACATAAAGTGGAAAAGAGAAAAAAGAAAAAAGTAAGCAGACCATGTAAGCAAGTGTACTTGGTCTATAATAATGGGAAATATGATTTGAAGGAATATATGTCCTAACAAGACATGCTGTACTAATGTCCTGCTAAACAGCTGCATCTGTCCCTCTCTGCAGTGGGAAATATCACAGACATTCCTCTCAACTGTACAGCTCTTCACATAATGTCCACATTTTACCTATCATGTATGTTTGTCTGTTCCTCCAGAGATCTGTACTTTTCTGCCAAATAGCTGAGGATTGAAGTCATCAGGTAATGACAAACACTTGACTTTAAAACTGCAAATCCTTAAGAATATTCACTGTAGTGCTAAATGTATCATTCTACGAACTTCCTATGTTTCTAACAGGAATATTTAAACTCTGTCCATATTTATCCCCCCATCATTTTAGGCATTGTCCAGATGAGATGCTCTGAGAGGTTGTGAGGTGGGATCACAGCTCAGGAGCCTGACTCATCCTGGGAAAGGACAGCTGATATATGACAACTGCATGGGGTGTCTGTCAAGCAGTTGAGACTGTGCCACTACTAGGCCAGTTAATGGGATGTCTTCCATATCCATGTTACCTGTGATTATTAGTACAACACATGTTTGCTTTGTAAAGCTAAGAGACATACAGAGGGCATGTGCATAGTAAAGTACTGTTGCAGACATGTGTGTTGAACTGCATGTGATATATTGAATTAAAAACATTCAACTGTACAGTGTTCTGCTGGACAATAAGCACATTTGTGACTGATATCTGTAGTCACATGCACATATACCTGTGTTATGTCAGCCAAACCCTTGGCAGATCTGTGAGTAATGACATTGTAACATAATAGCCTACTTATGACTGTTGGACATCTTCCATGTTATCACAGTGATGTCAAACCCTACTGTGCAATCAATGTACTAATGTATGGTGCAGCTGTATTAATACAGTATCAGTACTGATGTCCCCTTTGACACCCATTTATGTGTCCCATTGTCCAGACGTACTGCTGTAACAGGTTGAGAAGTATGATTGAGCGGCAGGACTGTAACTACAGTGTGCCATACTAAGATACAACAGAAATGTATACCAGGTATCCCCGGAGCACATGTATGTATGTTTATGTTCAGCTAGAAGGCACAAAAATAAATCACATGGGTTTCAAGCATTCAGGTACATAGGTTGTGCATGTTTTACATGTGTGCAATATCAGTGTCAGAGCATACAACAGACAGAAATGTGTACAGCTACTGGTTGTTGCAGTGCCCTGACACTGATATGGGTACTAGAGTAGGCATGATATCCAGCTATTAATCAGAGAAGTGTCCACCTATGCTATGACCCTCTGTCCATGCCTACCACTACCAGTTATCCACACCTATATACAGTGGACATCACAAGTGTACACACCCCTGTTAGAATGCCAGGTATGTGTGCTGTATGACAATCAAACCACAGAAGATCATTTCATAATGTTTCTCATCTTTATGTGACCCCCCCCCCAACCTGTACAATTCCATTGAAATGTTATCAAAGGTGTTTCTAGGAAGGTGACCAACTATTGCCAAGTAAAGATGTGCCATGATGTAAGAGTCCAGACCAAGACAGATGAATGCTGTAACCATCTCAAGATGTGCATACACAACATATCAGTTTAAGGGTGTGCACACTCATTCAACTGTTTTATTGTACTGAGTATTATTTCCATATGTTTTCACAGACCTGATTGTTATGTTTTCAATTGAATTGTACAGGCTATAGGTCACACTACTTGTGGGAATTGTTATGAAATGATTTATTGTGGTGTGATGTTCCAGTTGCACAAATAGCAAGCAGTGTACCAGGGTGTGTACCCTTTATATTTACTGTAGCTATATGGACACAGCAGTACCTGACCTGTATATCCAGCCTCCACCAAGGTAGAGTAATCCCCTTTGGTGGACAGCAGCAATACAAAAAACACATAACAGGTTGCTACATTGGTTGTACAGGGACACATAGGTGCAGGCAACAACTTTGAAGCAAGTCCACCTATATCTGAGCAAGCATCTAAGTTCATAGGTGACTTTCTGTAAGGCTGACTATGACTATGAATTAGACATATCCACACCACCAAGGACAATTACAACCATGTCTCCACACATGTTGCAAGTCTCAGATGAAACAACACAACTCACCCTGTACTGGGGGTAAAGAACACCTCATACACACATGCTGTGGATATAGGCAACCTGCATCACACAGGTTAGGTGGGAACATTGCCACCCTGTCCACCCTAGTTGTATGGGGAGATATGCACATCAACCACACTCCTCCCCTCAGCAATGGTGAGCATGTACATATTCCCTACTGATGGCAACAACAGTATATCTCAATGGGGCATAATAACATCAGTGTCTGCCTCCTACATGAACTCAGGCATATGTTCAGAGCTCCATCACACACCACAGTCAAACACAGACCTGCCATCATCCACACACCATCCACATGGAAGATGCCCACTGCACACCCTCTACACAGAAATGAATGGAGGATAGAGGATTATGCAATCAAGTGTCCAACATTAGGGGGAATAAGATAACTCAGGGACAGGCATGTAATGCAAGCTGCTATAGCCATGATAGCTTGGAAGGTTTTGGTGTAGTGTGGATTATTTGCAAGTAATATCCACTGTTGATGTGCATTTTGACAACCGTATGAGGTCCTGTGACCTTTTTCCTGTTTATGCCTTCCAGGTAACATGCAGAATGCTCACCTACCAGCATTCTCTGCTGGGGAAACAGACAGCATTCCCCAATATGTGATTGGACATTATGCCCTGTCATTTGGATGGAGAACAGAAGATGTGCAGGAGAGGACTGCCCTGTGGAACAGTGTGGTCCTCAAGGTAAATGATGCACAGCAGAACTTATGAGCATCTGCAGCATTGGGCCACCAACCTCAAATGCCATGCCCGTTAATGAACTGCTGCTGTAGTGAGGGACTGAATAGCCACTGGTGGGGGCCAATCCATCCATCCTCCACTGACACCCACCGAGGAGCTCCTCACCACACTTGGGCCATAGGCTGAATGCACAAGCCATGACGCTAAGGGAAGCATTGTGGTAGTGGGTTGCACACACACACTGGTTGAGTAGCATGCAGGTAAAGGCCCAGTGGGGATTAGTACACTAATGTATCAGACATACATGTATCTGTATTGTCTCTACATGCATGAGTCAGGTCCGATTGCAGTTGTGGATGAGGTTTTCTAATGCACAGAGGTGCATATTTATGGTGGGGATAGGACATTGTGTATTATTGCAGTTAGTACTGTAGATGTGCAAACATGCTGCATCCATCCTGTACCAAGGCCACATGTGCGTCTGCTGACAATAACTACCTCTCACAACCACCTAGGACCCTCTGGTTTGCATATGGGACAGCAGCCTGAAGCTGGTGAGTATGACATTATTCTGCTGCTGCCTGGCAATACCCCAGGCATGTAAAGCACATGCAATTTACCATGCACACAACCAGCAGTAATAACTATATTGCTTTATGTAATAGCTATAGTGCTTGTTGTGCATGTTCACTTGGGCTGGGGTTAACTGTATTGCATCACAGTGGTCACCACTGGGGGCTATCTGATGTGAATTCAACATTCCTGTAGCATAACTCACTACTTGTCAGTGCCAAGACATTTGGACAGAGGCCAGCAAATTATGCTGGACAAACGGCCTAAGGTAGGGCCATACGTGACACATTTCTGGTATACAGTGGATATAAATTGTGTACATACCCCTCTTAAGATGCAAGGTGTTCCTGTTACATACTAATTAGGATCACAATATGACACTCCACACCACTTACAGCCTTTAATATGACCCATAACAGGTACGGTTCACTTGTAAAACCAAGCATTTGACTCATGTATTGCACCTGCAAGGCTGGCCATCTGTGAAGGTGGCAGACATCCTATCAGCATGATGTTTCAGTCAGGTATGATACCTCATGCTGCCATATGTGTCAGTATACTCACTGTGGCCTATTTGGCTATAATATCACATACATGGGCATTGTTAAGGCACCCAGACCACTTCCAACCACATATAGGTTTCAAACATATGGATGTTTCAGACACATCTGCACAGAGGAATGTACAATGGTTTGACCTGCTGCATGTGAAGCAATTGCTGTTACCACACTATATAAAGTAATAGCAGTGGGAGGTGGTCACCAGCTGTGTATGGTATACACATCAAAATGGTATAAGCCACACAAGGTATGACCCTCACACACACACAAACAGTTGCTAGCATTAGAACTCCTGCCTAGCTAGGTTTCCCTTCTATAGTGCTACGCACTTATCAGGCACGCCACAGAGCTTATACTTTTTTTTGTTTCTTCCAAAGGTACTTCTAAGGTGGATGACATCAATAAGTCTACTAAATTGGAGTGAAGGGAAGTGTAAAGGGTAGTACACAGGTCAAAAATGGTATGAGCCAGACAGTACATGATTCAAACACACATACATCCAAACACACTTGCCAGTATTGGGATTAGAACTCCTGCCTATCTAGGTATATCTACTACTGCATTACGCAGTTACCGCATGTGCTGCAGAGCTTACTGAACTTTCATATGGCCAAAGCTGCCGATAACTGCACAGCTGTGGTAAAGTATTACAGGTGGCAGAGAGTCTGCCTTTTGTTCCACCCGTACATCAGGCTCTTTCTTTCTGTCTTGCACTTCAACTAACATTATGGCTTGGCACTTCACCAGGTTATTGTATCAAGAAGTGTTGCACACCTGGGAGCCATCAACAGTACTCCTTCATCACAGATGTAGCCCCAGTACTTACTAGTTATGTCCACCTCTCCTGGCATGTTTGAAGGGTGGTTATCTGTGCTTTTACCCATTAACCTGGTGCACTTGTCCATTCTGGGGCACTGTTGCAACTGTCTCATGTACACTGACATCCCTCCCCTTTAAACTCCAAACACTCAGACCTGTGAGGGTTACCCATATATCACCCAATATGGGCATATGCACTCTCTAGCAAAGACTGGACTAGCAGGTCAAGAGGATAATATCAGCACCTGCACCACACTATGTGGAACATGTAGTTCACCATGACACCCACTTTGACAGCCATGACATACAGTGAAAAGCTACACAGCCACCTTCTCAGAGGCACTCAATGGAGATTTACCCAAACAGCACAGACCAGCAAGGCAGACACCCACTCAGACACCGTGACCTGGCACATGCCAAGGGACACATATTTAACCTACATAGTGTGGCCCCAACCTAAGCTCCTAAGGATAACCACCTTGCACAATACAGTGATCATGGGTAACTCAATACTGAGGCACACACATCTCACTCACTAAGTTGAATATGGAGCAGGTAACAGACAAATATCTATCACATGCCAGCATCTACCACATGACACAGCCAGTCATGTCACTCCACAACAACTACGAATATCACTCTGTATCCATGTGGGTGTGAATAACTTGGGACATACTTCCCTGGACTACATGACAGGAGACATGGGTTGAACTCTCTGATTATGTGGTCCAGGCAGGTGTGACAGTAGCCCTGAGCAGTGTACCGCTGTCACCCAGAATGATGCTGTGGTACTATCAACAGATGATTGACTGCAACATTGGCTTACATGTTATGTGTCATTCTTAGGGGATCTAGAACCTCTCTGCTTGGGATGACATGATTGACAGAACCCAATGACTTGCCATGGTTGTCCTACATCTGTCACCGCTGTGTTGCCAGGTACTGGCTAAGTGTCTTCCCACCCCAATGGTGCCTTATTAGACAGTGTTCCTAATGTTATTACCACCACAACAGCTACACATGTATGCAATCTGAGGGTCATGCTGCTCAACAGTGGACATCTAACTGTCAGGATGCAGTCACTCATAGCAGTTGGAGTGAAGGACACATGTCTGCTGTAATGGAGAGGTGGTTTACAGCAGCAGACCTGCAGTATCAGGCTATGACACATTCCACAGCTGTCAGCCCCCAAACATGGACCACATCACACCTCCACAGGTGGTGTTGTCAATATATTCATTATGGGTAGGAACACCTCCAGACTAGTATCCCATCATAATGCACTGGAGATACTACCGATACAACTGCCGTGGGGTAATAGTGCAATCCAGACCATAGCCTGCTATGGGTCCACATCTATGCCTCTAGACTGTCAATGCACATTCCTCAACATCCTGCCATCTATGATGGTCCAACGCAACACTGACATAGTATGAATCTTCAACTACCCCTCCATCACCTGGGAAATGTAGCCAAATGCTAGTACAGTGGCCCAACACTTCTGGTATTCATCATTTCCATTGCCCTAGACCAGCTCATACTGACCCCTGGTAGAGGATGCAACAACCTTGACCTGTGTTGACCACTTAAATATGGGACTGTTGGTCATCCACATATGTCAATCCCTGCATGGTGAGAGTCATACAGGCTGTAATCAACATGGAACTCAACATGTCAGCCACTCCCCCACAAAGATAACCACCTGGCAAAACCTCTCCAAAGCTGACTTTGCAGCCATGAAAACAGGGGTGGATGTCTTCACTGTACCCATGGCAATGGGAAATAGCTTGCATGACTGTGGAATCATACACATAGGCACTGTACAAACAGGTACATGAATGCATGGTACTAGCCAGAGCCAACAGAACCCAGACACTGTCTTCCAAACACTGGGAGACAATGTGATGGTCACCTGCCATTACTAAAGTGTACATCAGAAGGAGGACACTGTTTCAGGGAAAGGTGGTGTCCCATGACTGTTTAACTCCCTTATTAGCCTCAAACACAACTTTTGATCCCTCATGAAATCCTCAACAGGCATATATGGCAGCAGAGATGCTGCAGACACTGATGATAGTCACAACAGCCTTTGATAGTTACATCAACAAACTCCACAGCATTAAACACAAGTGCTGTGAGTTACTGCACAATGCTAATACCTATCCTGAGACAACAGATATTGGCCACAGTCTTGGCAACACATTCAGTGCCAGCTTTACCCTTCTCTCCTCCCACAAGTGAAGTGTTGAGTGAATGTGTTATCACATGCTGTAGTTCATTTTCATTCTAGGCATCTGTGTGTCACCAGGATGTGGCCCTGCAGCAAGGCAATGGGGTATGGCAGTGTGGTATCACATTCACCATGTCATAGGCAGGGTACAGTATGTGCATGGTAATCCTCGGTCTGTAACACAGTAATTGCATATGCCTCACAGATTATACGGCTGAGGGTTGTACATAGGTATATGTTGATTTACATCTGTTGTAGAATGGAGAATAGTACATGTTCTGGTTTGGACACACCTCCGATTGCTAATAACCACAGCCATAGGGGATATTCATCAACCAAACACACTGAGATTACTATACACACACACACACACACACACACACACACACACACACACACACACACACACTTGCTAGTACTGAGATCCATAGGTTCATTGCTTTATAGGTGGGTAGTAGGTGAATGGGCCTGAAGGCTCTACAAGGCTAGTCCAGGGGAATACCTTGGCATCAGGCAACATGAAAATAGTCCCCAGTGTGGCTCAGGTGTATAGTCACTGGAGTGGTCCCCAGGGGTAGTTATTGTATTCCCCATCAACTAATCCAGATTTCTATTGTGGATGACCAGTAATGTGCACTGCTTCCCATGTATGTGATTTATATTCCATAACATGGACATGTCTGGGTTGTGCACATGTCCCACATGCATGTTCTTTAAAGTATGTAAGTGAGCTTGAGGTCTCCGTTGCATGTTGTCTGGACAGTTTGGTATCTTCTGATGTAGCATTTCTGACCTCATTTGGTGAGACCTGGCTATGTACCTGAGGTAGTGATTGCACCTACATTGACAGTATGATACGGGTATTCATTGGAGTTATTGGTGTTTGTCCATACAGGGCATGTGTATAAGGCATGGTATTGTATTCCCTTTGTGGGGTACATTTGCAGACTCTACAGTTGTTGCAGGTGTCCAGTTGGGAACATGGCAAAAGGGCCACTGTACACATTGATTGGGCTAGTGAGGGGATGGAAGAGGGTGCCATGTCCTTTTACTTGCTGGATGACACACAGTCAGGAGATGTAACTTATCAATGTACTTTTTGAAGTCAGTGGCACTGTTGTGGTCAACAGGCATGTAGTCCACTGAAATCACACCATGGGTACTGTCTGTGAGGCAATATGCAAGGGAACTACCGATATAGTGGTTGTTGCCTAGCCAAGTGTGTTTGTGTATGATTTGTGGGTGGAGAGTGGTCCCAGAGTATTAGATGGGTTGCCGATACTGTGCAGTACTCCATACTGTCATGTAGTCATTGCACATGGCACTAGACATTTAGGGCTGTGGATTGTCTACACCAGCCTCTACGGTGTTTGACAACTGTTGGCCTTGTAATGTGGACATTGGGACATATAGTAGGTCCTCAACATAATAATTTAGCAAAACCCACTCCCCCAATGGATCCTGTTATTACACAATCAAACATGCCATGGAGCTTATATGATGGATGTGGTCCCAAGGTATTTCTAAATTGAGGAACATCAACAGCCCTTGTAAATACTGGCATTGGGTGATGTAGTGGGTGAGAGATTCCAGAAAATATTTTACCCTACACACATATTCACATTTGCCAGGAGTGAGGTTCAAACCTCTTTATATCTATCTTTTTGGGCCATTCTGGTTACGCATTTACCACATGCACCACTGACCTTACATGGCTTAGGGTTGCCAACAGGTACTTTTAAGGTGAATGATATCTGCAGGACTGCTAAAGTCAGGCACTGAGATGTGTACTGGGGCCAAAAGCTTTCTTGTACGGGCATATATATGTACACACACAAACACTTGCCAGGAATGAGATTCAAACCCCTTCCTATGTAGTTATTGCTACTACATTCTTCTGCATATATTGCACGTGCCACAGAGCTTACATGCTGGAGAACTGTGCAAAGGTATCTGTGAAGGTGAGTGACATCAGCAGCAGTGCTAATGGAGGGGGTAAGGGAAGTATTGTAAGTATGAATGACCACAAAATCAGGTCTCTACAAGGATACACACACTCTGTTACTCAAACACTCACATTTACACAGTTGCCAGGATCAGAATTGAAACCCCTGCCTAACTAGTTTGCTACACTATAGTATTACACAGTTATCACAAGCACCACGGAGATTATATGTTGGAGAGCTGTACAAAGGTATCTGTGAATGTGAACGACATCATCAGCAGTGCTGAAGGAGGGATAAGGGAAGTTTAATGAGTGTGAATGGCTTCAACCACATTCATCTAGAAACACACACACACACACACACACACACACACACACACACACACACACACACACACATGCACACACACACACACACACACACACACACACACACACACACACACACACACACACACACACACACACACACACATACTCACACACAACTTTACATTTGACAGGGCTGAGTTTACAACTGCTACATAGATACCTATTTGCACTGTAGTGTTACACAGTTATCACACGCACCACTGAGACTATAGGGCTGAGGGCTAACCAAAGGTATTTCAACACTGAATGACATCAGCACATCATGTGATATAGGCCAATGGGATGTGTAGTGGGTGGGACAGGCCTCATAACAGGATTCTCTCTGTCGCTGTCTGTCTTTCTCTTCCCCACATCTCTCTGTGTGTATGTTTGACATATTATATTATGTTGGCCTTAGATATGTGTGAGTATTCCTATATAATGTGTGTGTGTGAAGTATCAATGGTGTATAATTTGGTGTGTGTGCATAGACATCTGTGAATAACCAATATCTGTAATCCACTGTGTTGTGAGACATGGGCTTCATTTCTGTAAGTGTAGGGGCATGCCCAGTATGACCTTCTATATTGAATGTGCACATCCATTCCAGGGAGGGTTGGACTTCAGGGTTTTGTGTGCTATAGCTACACCTAGCAAACTGTTTCTGCAGGATATCTGTAGACAGGTTGCCAATATGGAGACACAATGGGCTTAACATATGGGGGATACTGTAACTATTGCTGCCTGTGCTGCTTGTGTGACATGTTTGGTTTTAGCATAGATTTTCTGACATATGTACTGTTTTACACTGTGTCATGTCATCAACTAGTGACAGCCATAATTCTTTGCTCACAGTTATTTACCAGGAAATACAAGATGAATAAAGCTGAGACCAATATTCTGAGACATATAGACTACACATTCTGGCACACACCTGCCATTGTGGAGAGGTAGCTGCAGACAATAGACTGCTGGTTCTATGTAAATGGTTCAGCACCTTGTTAGTATGCTGGCTAGGGATCCCCTCCCTGTGCTTTACTCAACTTCATGGAATGACCATATCCTGCTGGGGCCATACCTCTCTCAGCTGTACAGATACACCCAGGTTATCTAGAGGAAGACTCATATATCTGGTCAGTTCACCTTCACATTGTGGTTTACAAGCAGTTTTGTGGCTATTCATTCATGGGTTTGCAGTCGGGAGTAGTATGGGCAGACATTAGAGTTTCAGACTTCACACACTCCATGACATCCATGCTTCTACACCCCCTCCTCTGTTATTCTCTCCTCCACCTACCATTATATAAGCAATATCTCAGAGGTATCCCTATAGTTGGGTCTTTATCACAGTAGTGTTTATGGCTTGATCCACAGTCCTTGCAGTAGGACATGGGGAGGCATGCTACTGGCATTTGTCAACATGGCCTTGCATTTATTTTCTGTTTACTGTGTTAGGTTGTTAGTCGGGACCCCTGACATTTCATACATTGACACTATGGGTGAGGCATGGGCCTTTGCCAAAGGACTGTAAGCCATTTGAGAGTACTGCAGACCATCTGTTAATGCATTTCTACATGGGATTGTGGGTGGGGGGGGGGATGCAGACCTGCAGTCTTTAACATTTTAAATGACTGTACTGGTATTTTTGTTACTCTGTTAGCTTCCATTTCATATTGCATTGTGACCTATCATGCAGACAGGAGGCATATCAGTAGAGTACACATGTTAGATCTTAATGGCATATATTTCAGTTTCAGGCTTCTTACCCTTCAGAACTAGAATGCAACTGCCAGACCTGTTGTTGTATGTCTGTGTAGGTATGGTGGGGGGCTGTTTAGCATTGCCATCATTTGAGGGCCTTAGCCCGACCCTTCTTCATGGTCATCTACACCTGTCCTGCTGGGTGAGGCTGGTGGTGGGCATGTGACCCTCATAGACATCCATGTGTGTGACCTATTGACACCCACAGTTCTTTGAGCCATCACATGTATTGTGGTGGGGTTTGTCACCTTGTGTAGTGCTGCCTAGTATGTTGACACCAGTATTTGTTATGAATTTCCTGCTGTCCCATATAGCTGTCTGCTGCTATCCCATTCAGCCACCCATTTCCCTTGCATGCTTGCGTCCACATCATACATACAAGTATGAGAATATAGTACTCCATTCAGTAATTAATAGGAAGGCTGACTTACCTTGTTGCTGGGCCAGTATTGAGGACAGTGCTGGAGGGCTGACTATGTTGGATACACATAGTACACTCCCTATACATGGTAAAGCTCAGGTAGTGTCATGTTTGGCATCCCTTTTACTGTATGTGTGAGTTGGAGAGAGGTATCAGTCCCTGGGTCCCTACAGTGTCAGTGTGTGTGCTATGCATTGCCTCTTTGCCAAGGCCTGGGCATACTGTGCATGCCTCCTTCTACCTACAGGGACTGGCTCATGATGTTCCTCCTCTGAGTCCCTCTGTGCCTGTGCTGGCCTTTGCAATAACGGGAGGCTGTGTGGCTCTGCCCTGTGCTTTTCCTGCTGCAGCTGTTTCCACAGGATCATATTGTGTAGCATGGCACATACTATGAACATTTGTGTACATGTAGCTGGAAAGTACTGCAAGGCTCCACCAGATATGTCAAGGCAGCAGAACCGTGACTTGAGCATGCTAAGCACACATTCTGTAATGATCCTGGTTTGTGCATGTGCCTCTTTATGGTGATCTTGTTCAGGTGTGTGTGCATTTCTGATGGCTGTCATCAGCCACGGCTCCAGTGCATAGCCAGCATCACCCACTAGATGGCCATATGGGATATCCCCCCTGACAAACACCTGATACAGCTGTGAGCAATGCCAGATGTGGGAGTCATGATAGCTTCCAGGGCTGCCAGCACACGCATTCATAATAATGCACTGGGCATCGCACATGATCTAGCAGTTGATGGAGGGGAAGCTCTTGTGGTTTATATAGACACTGCCCCGCTCACTGGGTGGTACTTTGATGTGGATGTGCATGCCTTCTATAGCACCAACTACCTCAGGGTATTATGCTATATGGTGGAAGAGACGCATACATCTGGTCAGCGCCTCATGGGCAGTGGGGAAATATATGTGCTCATTGGCATGTTGTGTCATGGCATCCAAGAACTGGTGGAGTACCCTGGATGCTGATGCTGGTGAGACTCCCATCATATCCCCAGTTGGTCTTTGGAAGGTACCTGTGGCTAGTATTCCTAAGCCTAGACATACCTTGGTATCCACTGGGATGAGTTCCCCTGTATTAGTTCTGTGTGTGAGGCGTAGCCAGCACAGCTCAACAATTTGCTGTACAATGTCCCCGTCCACCCTATAGTGCTCTACTATCTCCAGCCCATGTAGGCCCTGGTAGGTTACCCTGGGTGTGTACACTCTTCTCCTCCACCTCACTGTGGGTCAGTTGCCAGCATTCTCCTCCTCACCACCCTCAGTCTCTAGCACATATTAAAGGCGTAAAGCAGCAGCAGCCTCTAACATTTTTAGTTAGTTTTACCAGTTAAAAATCTCCTGTCTGTGTACACCGGTGGTGTAGGGTTTGTGGGAAAAAACAGTCTGTAGGGCATTTGCTTAGTTTATATTAGTGTACTAGGCTGCTGCATGTGTAATTGGCTGATTCTGATACATTCCACCTGCCAGCTATGCTAGTTCTCCTTGATTGTCTTCCTAGTGCTGTTTCCCCTTCCCGGTTCCTCCCTATTTAAGCCCTGAGGTGCACTGCGCATACCCAGTGCTCACATGTAAACAGTGCTGCCACTTCCTCTTTTTTTTTTCTTTTTTTTTTTTTTTTGTTTAAATCCCGGTGTGCGGCACGCACACCCATTTAGGCTATATACACAGTGCTCAGGCACATCTGATGACACACCCCCTTTCTTAGCTGTGCTTAGCTAAGGGCAAACACGGGCCACAGAGCTCCAATGAGCTTACAGCAAGCATGACACTCCACCTTATGAAGTCATTTAGCTCTTACACTTGCACTGTTATATTGCTGCACCTACATGGTTAGGTACAAGCTGACACTTTGAAGAAATCTGTGATTCGGTATAACTCCCCTCATTTGCTTACCCTAGTGTGTAGGTCGTTAGTTACTGCACTTAAATGGACCCTTTCCCCTTGACAACCAGTGCTCCTTGGTATTGTTTACATTCTGCATGCCATTGAGTATAATGGCAAAATACAAAATTAACTTAAAATGGACTTTTCTCTTTTTTTTTTTATTTTTGGCATGATCCCGTTTATGCGTCACTGCCCTAAGCTTAAATAGCTCAGATCGGCCAAAAAAAAAAGTTTAATTTAAAAAAAAAAATGTTTTTAATGTCAATAGCCTTATATTTGGCCATTGGCATGTGCATTTTACTGGAATACATGATTTCCATGAGCTGTCCTGCCTCCTTTTGTTCAGATGTAGAAATATATTCAGTTACAAACTGAATACATTTCTGCTCTGATACTGTTCCTGCATGGTGTCCGGTCAGCTTCGTGGATCGCAAAATCACCTCATTTGCATGTTTTTTACCAGCCAATGAGGTGATTTGCATTTCACATGGCTTTCTATGCAGGAACAGTGTAGAGCCACACGTGCACGTGAAAACAGCACATACATGGATAGCAAAGTGGCCATTTTCCATACAGGAGCGGCTACACTGTTCCTGCATGGAAATCAGCCATTCATGAATCCAGGGTCAAGTCTATGTTACTCTTACTCTATTTCTTCAAACTTTCTTTTCCTTTCTTCACCTACATGTCTTGCCACACCTCTCTTACTTTAGTACTTGTTCTATTATTCAGAACTTTGTTTTTCCTTTTCCTTTCCCTACACGTGTCTCACTGCACTTTCTTTTTTAAATCTCTAAATATTCCTAACTAAACTCTCCTACTTCTTTTTCACTTACAACCCTGAAATGTACTACTTGCACCAGCTGGAATATAGTAAAAATTAGAATATGTAATACATACATTTGCAATCATGGAAATTGTTCCTTGCTTATTGATTACAGGACTTGCATTAGGCATTGTGCATGGATTGTTGCACTTGATTGTACTGTCATTGTATTTTTCAAGCTTTTTCAACATTTTGTAAATTCTACTGAGTGCTCCTTCTACGTGACTCTGAAAAGATTCACTTGACCAACACACCTATGTAGTAGACAAAGTTAAATAAATAAATAAATAAATAACAGAGACACAATACAATTTTTTTTCACTCTACAAGTTGATTTGGTTAGAGTCAAATCACAAAAAATCCCTAAAGCGTAAGCAAGGCTGACTTTTTCCAAAAGACTGTATCTAGTTAGCTTTAATCTGCTTTCTACAGTTCTTTATCTGCTACTGAAAAACGCTTGCTGTCTTGATTTCCTGTTTCTGAGACTGTGGCCTGTCAGACCATCTATCCCCAAACTTTTTCACAGCTCAGTATTGGAACACACATAAAATGTTAATTAAAATAAATGAATAGATTGGCTAGACAGAGGGACAGAGCTGGGAAAGATGTGCAGCAGGTAAGGGTGATAAAGGCTAGTGAGGGAAACATACTCACAAGCAAGGAGAGTGTGTTGAGTAGATGGAAAGAGTACTTTGAAGGGCTGATGAATGAAGAGAATGAGAGAGAAGGTTGGATGATGTGGGGATAGTGAATCAGGAAGTGAAACAGATTAGCAAGGAGGAAGTAAGGACAGCTAGGAAGAGGATGAAGAATGGAAAGGCTGTTGGCCCAGATGACATACCAGTGGAAGCATGGAGGTGCTTATGAGAAATGGCAGTGGAATTTTTAACCAGATTGTTTAATGAAATTTTGGAAAGTCAGAGGATGCCTGAGGAGTGGAGAAAAGTGTTTTGGTACCTATCCTTAAGAATAAGGATGATGTGCAGAGCTGCAGTAACTTCAGAGGGATAAAACTGATCAGTCACAGCTTGAAGTCATGGGAAAGAGTAGTGGAAGCTAGGTTAAGAAGGGAGGTGATGATTAGTGATCAGCAGTATGGTTTCATGCCAGGAAAGAGCACTACAGATGCAATGTTTGCTCTGAGAGTGTTGTTGGAGAAATACAGAGAAGGTCAGAAGGAGTTGCATTGTGTCTTTGTGGACCTAGAGAAAGCATATGACAGGGTGACTAGAGAGGAGTTGTGGTATTGTATGAGGAAGTCGGGAGTGGCAGAGAAGTATGTAAGAGTGATACAAGATATGTACGAGGGTAATATGACATTGTTGAGGACTGCGGTGGGAGTGACAGATACGTTTATGGTGGAGGTGGGATTACATCAAGGTTCAGCTCTGAGCCCTTTCTTATTCACAGTGGTGATGGGCAGGTTGACAGATGAGATCAGACAGGAGGCCCTGTGGACTATGATGTTTGCAGATGACATTGTGATATGTAGTGAGAGTAGGGACCAGGTTGAGGAGACCCTGGAGAGGTGGAGATATGCTTTAGAGAGGAGAGGAATGAAGGTCAGCAGGGCTAAAACAGAATATATGTGTGTAAATGAGAGGGAGGGTAGAGGAATGGTGAGAATGCAGGGAGTAGAGTTGGTAAAAGTGGATGAGTTTAAGTACTTGGGATCAACAGTTCAGAGTAATGGTGAGTGTGGAAGAGAGGTGAAGAAGAGAGTACAGGCAAGGTGGAATGGGTGGAGAAGAGTGCCAGGAGTGATTTGTGACAGACAGGTACCAGTAAGAGTGAAAGGGAAGGTCTACAAGAGGGTAGTGAGATCAGCTATGTTATATGGGTTGGAGATGGTGGCATTGACAAAAAGGCAGGAGTCAGAGCTGGATGTGGCAGAGTTAAAGATGCTAAGATTTGCACTGGGTGTGACTAGGATGATCAGGATTAGGAATTAGTATATTAGAGGGTCAGCTCAGGTTGGACAGTTTGGAGACAAAGTAAGAGAGGCGAGATTGCATTGGTTTGGACATGTGCTGAGGAGGGATGCTGGGTATATTGGGAAAAGGATGCTAAGGATGGAGCTGCCAGGTAAGAGGAAAAGAGGAAGGTCTAAGATAAGGTTTATGGATGTGGTGAGAGAGGACATGCAGGCGGTTGGTGTGAAAGAGCATGATGCAGAGGACAGGGAGAAATGGAAACAGATGATCCGCTGTGGTGACCCCTAACGGGAACAGCTGAAAGAAGATGATGATGATGATGAATATCATTGCTTACAGATCTAGTATTTAGCCTTATTCTAAGAAGAAAAGCTTAAATGTTGTGTAAACACTATATACCCCAGTATGTTGCAATAAAATAGGCAGTCCATCCTCAACCCCTTTTGCACATGGGGTCAGGGTGTCACTTCAGCAGTGGCAATTATCTCAAGCCAAGCTTTACATTGCCGGGTGGCTAGCCCTGCTGTGGTAGTTCATCAGTACCACTCACTCATACATATGGCCAATTTAGAGTGTCCAATCCACCTACTGCAAGTCTTTAGAATGTGGGAGGAAAACAGAGCAGATAGAGGAAGCCCATGCAGACTTCTCCTCAGCCAAGAATTGGACCAGAGAACCTCTTGCTGTGAGGCAACAATACTAACCGCTGCACCACTGTGGCTGTCTATGTAGTATACATACAAAATCGTAAGCATGTGTACTTTGAATAAAACTATGCATGTAAATTAAGAGACATATTTTGTTTATGTATTGTTTATGTATTTAATTGTTGAATTGCTTATTTATTATTTTTAACTAAATATATACTCAGCATAGTATTATACGTCCTGTAAACAGTACCCTGCAGCTTGTAAGCAACATCTTACTTGATCTACACGAGAAACAGGCAGCTGTTTTTAGATGAGTGGCAACAATTATGACTTGTACTCTAACAGTATGTTTAAATTCCAGGCAGATGGATTGTAGGGGAGGTGTCTGTGATCTGGATGTGCACTTGTATTTTAAATAAATTGTCATTATTTGACATTAATTACAATAATTAAATATGCTGAAGCTTGCAAGCCATTCTGTCAGAAAAGTAAACCCAAAAAAAAGGCTATAATGTTACTGAACAACCTGGATCCTATTAAAATGCTATGGAAAATGCACCGGAATGCTGCTATTCAGCATTATCATCTGGGTTTGTCTGCCCCTGATCTACAAATTACTATATATTCTCAACACATTCATCTCATCTTCTTCATATTATTATGCATCCTATACGCACTGTCCTGCAGTCTTTAAACACCATCATACATCATGTATACTCTGCCTTGCATTCTTTTCACATTATCTTGCCTTCTTTTCAAAATATTCTGTAACCTGTATATATTATGCTGCAGCCTGTACACATTATCCTAAATTGTCTACACTCTGCCTTGCACCTTGCATCCTGTGAACATTATCCCACACCCTCTTTATGTTATTGTGCACCCTCTACACATTATAATGCAGTGTTTACATGATATCATATATCATGCACTGTATCATGTATCCTCTTTGCATTATTCTAAAAGCAGTAGACACCACACATCATTTACAGTCATCCTCTGCATATTAGCTTATATCATGTTCCATTATCCTGAAGCATGTACACATTGTGTATAATCTGTACTCTGTCATCCATCATGTACACATTATATGTTGTCTAGCAATATTCTAGAACCTGTACAACCTGTAGCATTATACATTAACTTACACATTGTTATATATCTTCTACACATTATCCTGCAGCCTGTACACATCATCAAACATCATCTATACTCTTCCATGCATCCTCTGCATATTGTCCTGTATCCCCTTCATGAGATCCTGCACCGTATACACATTCTAATCACACTGTTAGTCACTCTGTACACACTACACTGCATCGTGTATATCATTGTGCATCCTCTATATATCATCATATGTCTACAAATTATCCTGCAGCTTATACATACCATAATGCATTAATGTATTTTCTGTCCATTATCATGCAACATAGATACATAATCCCACAGCCTGTATATACCATCGTACATCATCTATACTATTACTATGCATCCTCTACACATCATCCTGTACTGTCTTCATATTATTATGCTACCCTGTGCACATTATCATGTGACCTGTGTATATCATCATACTTCAGCTCCACTCTGATCATACTGTATTCAACTGTCTTAATCACTTATACACTTTTACATATCATCTTCATATTATCATGTGTATCTTCTGTACATCTTGCTTTCCTAGCAGATAACAATGATGTTTCTATGCACTGCATTTTATGTATATTGTCATGCATATCATACCAGTTGCTGATCATATTTTCTTCATTCATAAAGAATAGTACTTTTCTTTCCAGTGCCTTCACGGTGTTTCTATAGGTGAAAAAATAAGGAGCTGGTTCATACTGCTTCTGTCTAAGATCAGCTATGTTCTATAGTACCTCCTTAGTCTTCTGCTTCCCCCTTTCCTGATAACTGTCTGACTTATCCCTTCAGATTAGGGACACAAGTGAACAAATGCCTGGTATAAAAAGCTGGGGAAAGTATATTGAGAGGAGTTCAGGGCATACTGGTATGGTGCCATCCTGATAGCGAGAGGGCTTTTTTGGTATAGCCTACACACTGCCCCACCCAAATGTCCAATGTGTATTACATATGGTCACACCTCTGGGGTAGCATCATTGGTTGCCACCAATTATTGCAAGGCCTTGGCTGAATCCTTCCCCACCAATAGATAAGGTGACAAAAAAAAATCCTCTGTCCTAACTCCCCTAACCCTACTCCTCAGGATTAGTAAAACACACAAGTCTGTTCCAACCCATTCACAATTCCAAACCTAATATGAATAAAAGACTGGAACCAAATGAACCCATTCCTAAGAAGTCTGAGGAAGAAAGTGTTGAATAAATTCCTTAGGATTAGATTTACTAATTGAACATAACTCACTCAGGTCACAGTTAGGACTCCATCTCTTTACTCCAGAGAGCTGGTAGTTTCATATAAAATTTCTATTGAAACAAAAATGGTAACTTACACATGAAATGTAGAAACAATTAATACAACTGGTGATCATTTTTACACCCACCTCTCTTCAGGTCTGTTTAGATAAATTTGTTGATCTTCTTCTTCTTTTCCCAGTTAGGGGTCACCACAGCAGATCACTTGTCCGCTCATGATTGGCAGTAGAGTTTTACAGTGTTGAGTTGCCAACCCAGCACCCAACCTTCCATGGAAGGCACACACATGCACACACTTATTCCTAGGGCCAATTTATAGTGTCCAATCCACCTACAGCATGTCTTTGGGAGGAAACCGGAGCACCTGGAGGAAACCCACGCAACCACAGGGAGAACATGCAGACTCCGCACAGAAGGCACTACAGCTGACGATTGAACCAGAGAACCTCTTGCTGTGAGAAGACAACGCTAACCGCTGCACCACCGTGGCCGTCCATAGATAAATTTGTTGATGCACTTCCATTTTTTTAACTTGATCAACAACTCAGTACATTTCTAAAAACTTAAATTGGCTCTTTGCTGTGTGTATTCAACAACTTCAGATATAAGAACATGTAAATCACATATGAAAAGCACATATATTTCTCAATTATTTCTGAGTTCAGTTACAAAAGGTAAGTTGGCATTCTATTTGCTGTGTCTTATCTGGTTATGTAAACTTTTTTTCAAATAAATTATTGTTCTTTTGAGCATCAGAACATAGTTCTGTCTTTGTGACACTATATCTTCATCATACCTTCAGAGAAACACCATTTAAAAATGCAACCTACTACTGTAGTTTTTATTTTATTATTTTATCAGATTGTAAGAATGCATATTACAAGAAGTTTTCTGGTACTGAACTATTGTCTTTTAGGGCCTTATCCATTTGCTATAGGAGCTCTTCCTGTGGTTAGCCACCCTGTTGTTCAGAATTCTATCCTTGGATCTTTGACTGTGTTGCCTAATTTTTTTGAGCAAGACTGTGTCAAGTATCTTGATAAAGTAAAAAAAAAAAAAGCAATATCTTCAACCTTTCTGTCTCAGTAGATAATTGTCATTAGTATTCCCTTTCTGTATTTGGGATGCTTTGAATCTTGTGTCTCACTTTCCTGTGGGTACCGAGTCTTTTCTTGGATTTATTTATTTATTGTCATTTGGGTACCAGGAAAGTCCGAATGGGTAGGAATCCATTTTCAGCGGAGGCCCTGGAAGAAAAACTCCAATTTCTTTCCTTACTGCTTGCTTAAAGAGCAGATTCTTTCTTTAACTTTTCCTACTAGCAGTGAAAGAAAATTAGTATCCCTGTGATTTTTTTGGTTCTTCCATACTACTACCCTTTCCCGCTTGCTCACATAAAATTTTGTGAAGGGAAATAACGTTTTCTGCCATACAGATAGCCAGAGGTATTACAGTATATTCTGTATTTCTTGGGATCCAGGAATGCAGACAGACAAAAGCAGTCTAACTGGGCACGTTTTGATTTCTCGAGTTTATATTCATAGTTATTGGCTGATTTGGAAATAAATGTGTTATAATATTCATTAGTATTATCTCATGAACAGTATGCATTTTAAACTGGAACTAAGGCAACATTTATGCATAAGTAATAGTGATACAGAGCCAAAATATTTAGTAATATGTTTTTTTTTTCTGTCTCAAATGTCCAGTTAGGATTTACACATCTATCCTGCTGCAGTCTCCTCAAGATCTGTAGATATACTATTTCGGTATCGTAGTTGTCTGAATGTTATTAAT
This sequence comes from Protopterus annectens, assembly GCF_019279795.1. NCBI lineage: Eukaryota > Metazoa > Chordata > Ceratodontiformes > Protopteridae > Protopterus > Protopterus annectens. The sequence goes on along the minus strand of NC_056740.1, from coordinate 25,258,687 downwards.
GCATTTATAATTAAAAGTGCTCAAGTTAAATGTATTTCTAAAATACTAGGGTGCATTAAATGTTGGCTATTTTAAGAACATAATGCTTCTTTGTATTATGTCTTTGCGAAATTTGGCTGTCTGTTAGGAGCAACTAATTTGTAGATGTAAGTTCTGGATATGTCCTGTGTAGTTACATAATTAAGTGCTACAATGTTTGGGTCTCATGGAAGGGACATTCTTTAACCCTTAACTATAGTGGAATATCTTGCCTCATATTTTCATTTTCTCACCAAACTTTATAGGCTTTAGTCTGTAAGTAACTTATTTCATAAAATCAAGACAGCATTTAAAAAGTTGTCTTTGAAGTTTTCATCCAGTTATATTTACTTGCCATCTATGCGGCAGCTTTGTGCTTTACTGGCTTTTTAAAGGCGGTAAAACACTTTCTGTTTTTGTTTTGTCTTTTGTAACTTGTAATACATGGAGTAGAAAAATACTCCATGCACTACAAAGAGTTATGACAGTGTTCCACTGATCATAACCCTTTATTATGCATTCTCAACACTGATGCCAAGCATCCATGTCTCAAACACATAATAATGTGGTTATAATTGAAGACCATAACCCTCTATCATATATACCTCTCTGACATAAAGCATGTACATAGCCAGTTTCTGTAGTGTATAGAATATGCTAATTATGCTAAGAAATTTGCAAAAAGACAAGCTTGTTATGCACTTTTCTGATGTTAGGGAAGTGTATAATAGATTTTGTAGCATCTGGAGTGTATGGATTATGCTCCAGTACCAGAAAAAAAGTAAATAATTTTATGCATATCTGTTAGACAATAGAGATGCATATACATTTTGCTATGTACCATTTAGAGCTGTTATTTGCTTGTTTGACACTAGAACATCCACAGCATTCATCAAGGAACAGCTCTGGAGAATGGTAACTGCTTTAAAACTACTTTGAAAGATGTAAAACACTGCAGCCACACAAAAAAGGCAGACTGAAATGTTTCAACAACTTTTAATGCTAGTACTCCATCAGGAGTACACTTATCCTCTGGGCAGTGCCTGCGTAACAGTGTTTTATGGCTTTCAAAGTATTTTCAACATTTTGTGCTTCAAAACTTTTTTGTCTGTAACTGATAGGTACCTAAATCAGCTACAAGGAATTCTAATCAGTTTTCTTCAGTCATAACTACTTCTGTTTTTGCAGTATTGATGTCAAGATTTACCTCTCAAGCTTTATTTTTCTCCACTTACAAGATTAATTTCTTGACATCCATGTTGAGAACACATAACAAGTTCACTATGATCAGAAACCTTCTGTATTGGGGGCATGGCCAAGATGCTGATCTGGTAACAGCACTATCTCTCAGCTCTCTTATCTCATTACTATTCCTGACAGGAATGTTATGAAATAAGTAATAATTTGAGGAAATATATATTGCTAACAACTTTGTATTACCCTGGAGCATCTACAGAAGAAATTTCACTGACTAACTTTGGATTATTCCTGTCAAATTAACTGCTGGAAGAACAACACTACAATCAGCTATACAACACAAGTCACCTTAAGAATTCAGCTCAGGACTCTACCATCAAAAAGGAACTACATTCACTCATTTCTAATATACAGGAACTCACAATCAAAATTGATAAAATGGATAACAAAATAGATACTTTCAAGGAAAAATGCTCACAGCAACTTGAACAACTTCTGGAAATGTTTACACAACAGAAAGGGCAAATTTCACTTATGGAACAGTCATTAAATGACATTGACTCCAGGCTTGTATTGCTCAGTCTCTGGATTGGATCGCGTAAGTGGAAATTCCTTAAGATTCCAAGAGCAGGATAAGTTATTTCTTATACTTATTTCACTGAACTGCACTTCTGAAACACTTATAATTGTGCTAAACAGTTGATCTACTACATGTTGCACTGTTATAAAGCTTTTTTTATTGTTTCACTGCATTTATGTACTGTTTTATACTGTTTTAACTGTATTTTTCATTGCTAATTGCATGTTTACTGAATAACAACTCTAAACTGCTTTTTTAATACTGAGAGTTGTATTTTCTGTTTGTGAGTGCTCTATCCGAGCTTTTCTGTGCATTTTTGATAATTGTCTATTTACAGTTAAAAGCATTCTCTAGAGTCTGCTCCTTGATCTGTTTAAAACTTTCACTTAGTGGCTATAGCTAGGAACTGTAATTTTTCCCAGCCACCCTCCCTAGTGTTGTGTGTTCTTATACTTGGTGGCTTTGCAGTTGCCTGCCCATACTGTATATTTGATCTGTGACACTCCTCCCAGTCTAGTGTCATTAGTTCACTCAATCTAATAGAGAACATTTGTGAAGGCCAACCCACTCAGATTCTTAACGTTGAATTAACTTCTGTTCCAGCTTTCTCCATTTTCACTTTTACTGGGGAAAAAAATCTAAGCTTGCTTCCCCCCTTTCCTGTGGCAGGTCTTGTCCAGATACGGATTTGCTGTGTCCAGGACTGTTTGTGAGCTCCTAAGCCCCCCCCCCACTTAACTGGGGTTAAACTATTCCTGGCACCATAAAGTCTGTTCTTCAAAATTTCCCTTGCAACTAGCCAGCTTTTTAGTTTTATCACTCAAATCTGTTTCTTTGAGCTCAGCACTTGTTCAGAACTCATTGTAAGCACTAAATAAGTTACAAATTACTGCAGCACTCAACTTTCCTCACTTGTCTAGAGGAAAACAGTTTTTAGTACTTAATAAATAAGCACCTATTCAGGCATGTCTAAAGATCAGCTCCCGGTGTTTTCTCCTGTCTACCTGATGAATCTGGGCATCTTGGGACAATGCAGCAATTGCTTCATGTATACAGACAACCCTCTCCTCCTACCACCCAACACTATGACCTGTGATAGATGCACTTATATAGCCAAACTGGAAGCAAAGCTCTCTTCACTAAAGACCGGCCTAGACAGTCAGGAGGAGAAGTTAAACACTTGCACCGCACCGCACCGCACTCATCACATAGTCTCTCAAAACTTACACCACCAAAACACACACACAGAAGCACAAAACACACCTACATTCACGGAGGCTCTCAGTACAAATCTACCCAAACAACAGAGACCTCCAAAGCAGAAATGCAAGCAACCTCCACCCCCCAACACAACCCAAATGACACATAGCCCACATACTCAGTGTGCCACTCAACTACAGCCCATAAGGCATAACGTACCCAACACTCTAGTCATAGGTGACGCTATAGTCAGGCACACTGATGTTCCACTCACCAGGCTAAACAAGGAAAAAGTTACTGTCAGCTGCCTGTCAGGTGCCAGGATCCGCCACATAATGAACACACTCAGGTCACACCACAACAAGTACAAATATGACTCTGTCATTGTCCATGTTGGTGTGAATGACCTGAGACATACCTACCTGGACTACATGAAAAGAGACACGGAGGAGCTCTCCGATCTTGTAGCCCAAGCAGGTATGACCCTTGCCCTGAGTAGCATCTTGCCATCACCTAGAATGATACCACAGTACAAGGACAAAATGATTTACTTTAACAATTGGCTAAGCTTCTAGTGTCATTCTAAGGGAATCCAGTATCTGTCTGCCTGGGATGACATGATCAACAGACCACGCTGCTTTGCCAGAGATGGCCTGCACCTATCGCCCTTGGGATTCTGGATACTGACAAAGGCTCTTGCCACCCCTATAGTGCCTTTTTTAGGCAAGGTTTAAATGACAAATTCACCAATGTAACAGGTACAAGCAAGCAAAATCTGAGGGTAATGCTACTCAATGCTAGAAGTCTAAACCTCAAAATGCACTCACTCGAGGCACTCCTTAAAATGGAGAACATTGACATCTGTGCAGTGACAGAGACCTGGTTCAAAGCTCCAGAGAGCACCCCTGCATTACCAGGCTATAATTCATACCACACCTTTCGGCCACCAAACCCGGACCGAAACACTAAAGGTGGCGGCATGGCCATATTCATTAAGGATATCCACACCTCCAAGCTAGTTGCTCAGCATAATGCATTCGAGATTATCCAAGTTCAACTAACTCTGGGCAAAACCGCAATCCAGATTGTAGCTTGCTACAGACCCCCCACCATGCCCCAGGATTCCCACTCCTTTTTCTTGATACACTGGAAAATATTAAGGTACAACCCAACACTCTAATAATGGGTGATTTCAACTGTACCAACTCCTTTGCTCAATGTTTTCTGGAAATCATCAATTCCAACGCCTTGGATCAACTTATCCACACCCCCACCAGGGGCAGCAATATCCTAGACCTAGTCATCACCAACATGGGTGACCGGTGTTCCACACCAGAGGTCAGCTCCTCATTGGTCAGATCTGACCACAAGCTAATCACCCTAGACATCCACATCCCACTCCCACCCCCTCATTAGGAAAACAACCGTGAAAAATTTCTCCAAAGCCAACTTCACACTTCTTAAGACAGAAGTGGCAAACTTCATGACACCGATGCAGATGGACAATAGAGGTATGACTGCTGAATCCTACACAAATGCACTTTATAAGCACTTACATGAGTGCATGGCTCATGCTATCCCTAACAGAACCAATATGCTATCCTGCAAAAAAAAGGAAGCCAATCTGGTGGTCTTCTGCCATAAACAAACTCTACAACAGAAGAAAGAAACTGTTGCAAAAAAGAGTAAAATCCCACGATTGGAGGAACTCCCTGGAAAGCCTCAGTAAGAAGCTGAGATTCCTCATAAAATCCTCCAAAGCTAGTTATGAAAACAAAATTGCCACTGATTCTAAAGACAAGCACAAAGCATTCTATAGCTATGTCAAGAATCTCAATGGCAACACTCAGATCTGCTCTGAGTTACAGCACAATGCCACAAAATATACAGAACCAACTGATATTGCCAACATCCTGTCAGATAGGTTCAGTGCTAAATTTACCCCCCTCTCACCACCTAAAGGGCCCATCTTTATACCGGAAGAATGCAAAGTTCCTGTAATCACGGCTGCACAGGTAAAAACCTCACTCTCCAAAGCCAAGAACACAGCATCCATGAGACCTGACAGCATCTCAGGCTGCCTTCTACATGAACTACAGAATGAACTGGCACTCCATCTAAGTACCATGTTCAATCATAGCCTCACCTCAGGCTTTGTGCCCATTGAATGGCGCACCATGACAGTTATCCCACTCCACAAATGGGGGCCACAACAGACCCCAGGAACTACAGCCCCATTAGCCTGATGAGTCTGGTCTGCAAGGCCATGGAACGTATCATCATGGAACTCATAAACAAAGACATTGGAGATCTCCAAACTCTGTACCCCACACAGTTTGAGTTTGTAAAAGGCAGATCATGTCTCCTAAACCTGATAGACTTCTTTGAAGTAGTCACCAAAGCCATAGATGATGGCAAGGTGGTTCACACAGCCTATCTAGATCTTGCCAAGGCATTCAACACCATCCCCCACTCTGGAATTATAGATAAACTCACTAAACTAGGTATAAATCCCTATGTCACCAGATGGGTTGTCAACTGGCTTACTGACAGAACCCACACTGTGAAAGTAGCAGACTCGAAATCAGACTTCAGACCAGTGACAAGTGGAGTACCACAGGGTTCAGTCCTGGGTCCTCTCCTGTTTGGTATCTACTTCTCTGAAGTATAGGCTAACACATAAGGTCTTTGGCTAACTAAATTTGCAGATGACTGCAAACTAGGAGCCATAATCAAAACTCTTAACGATGTGAGCATCCTACAAAAGGGCCTCACTGAGACAGATGCCTGGTGTCAAAGACACGGTCTCAAGCTCAATGCCAAAAAGTGCATTGTCATCCCCTTTGGTAAAAACTCTGTACCCATGAACTACCACATAGGCGGTAGTCTACTTAACACCGAAAGTGTGATAAGATACCTTGGGACACAGGTGGACAGTAGTCTCTCCTTTGATAATCACATTGCCACAGTGGTCAGGAAATCCTTCTACATGGCACACCTCATCACAAAAGGTTTCTCATCCAGAAAAAAAGAGGTCATTGTTCCCCTCTACTCATCACTCATTTGACCCATTATAGAGTACAACGCCCCTTTTGGCATGTACCTCACAAGACATCTACAACAACTGGAAAGGCCACAAAAATACCTCACAAAGAGGATTACTGGCCTCAAACAGATGCCTTATGCAGACCGTCTCAAAAAACTGCAGCTTTACTCCGTCGCATATCGCCTACTCAGAGGTGATCTCTGCCTAACATACAAAGCTATGTCAAACCCAGAGCTGTTGGACATGCTCCACTTAAAGAAATCCCAGTCCCTCTAAGCTACACGCTCTAGGGACCTAAACCTTGTCACCACAATAAACAGAACATGCTGGATGGATAGATTCCTGTCCCAGAAACTTCCCATATTTTGGAACAGACTACCTATCTGTGTCAAACAGAGCTCCTCATTAGCACTCATCAAGAAAAATCTTGATGATTGGATGTGTAATAGGAAATTCACCCCGGGGATCATTTCTGTGGTTCTGCTTGACAGGGGCACAGGAAAATAATTTTCTTGGGTGGCGAAAGCCAGGGTACCTTTTTGGCTAGGCTTGTATTGGCCCTAGGGCCAATAGCCTAGTACCTACCTATGAACCTATGAACTACTAACAAAAGAACATCAAACAGAATTTTTATTACAACAGAATACTTACTTAATAAAAAAACTTGATGATATGGAAAACTGAACAAGAAGAAATAACATCCAGATATATGGTTTACCAAAGAAAACAGAAGGGGACAGCATAATAAACTTTCTTACCACCTGGATACCAGATATAGTGAAATTACCTGAAGCCCTTTCTTATGGCATAGAACGTGCACACAGATCATTAACAACCTCTGGAAATACCTCTTCAATCAAAAATAAGCCAAGATCCATAATTGTGAGGCTTTTTTTCTACCCAAATACAAAGATCTTATCCTAAGACATGCCTGGGAAAATTCACCCATCAAATATAAAGATGCTCTAATCAAATTTGACAATGACTATTCTGTGAAAGTGTTTTCCAAAAGAAAATAATTCCTACCAGTAATAAAACTACTAAAAAAGAAGCAATTGAAAACTCATCTTTTGTTTCCAGCAAGACTGAGAATCTTCTTGCCAGGGGGAATAAAAATCTTTGAAACACTGGACTCAGCAATAAAATACCTTTCTAACAACAACATCTTACCACAAGAAGAATCTATGGAATAGACAAACAGTACACCCAAAAGAAATCAGAAGCCCACAACTGGAAGACTGTTGAACAAAAGAAGAAAAAAATTGAAAGATAAATAAACATTTATATAATATATATTGTAAATGTTTAAACAATGATACAGAAGCAAGAAAAAGACTTCTTGTTTTCAAACCAACTTGAAGCAGGTACCCCTTTATAATTATTCATTAAATACTATTAGATTTATTTAAAAATGGAAAAAATTCATTTCTATAATAATTTTTTAATTAATTTCTGTTTTATTTATACATTAATATTTAGAGATTTTCATATAGTCAACATGTAAAACTTCAACAAATAGAAAAGTCCTTATACGAGCATCCACTGACAGACTAATGCTTGACAAGCCTTTAATTGATAGATTAAATGAGTTGCAAAAACTGTTTGAAGTTCTTTATTAGATACAGGGGGCAGCCATGGTGGTGCAGCGGTTAGCGTTGCTGCCTCACAGCAAGAGGTTCTCCAGTTCAATCCACAGCTGGGGTGCCTTCTGTGCGGAGTCTGCATGTCCTCCCTGTGGTCGCGTGGGTTTCCTCTGAGTGCTCTGGTTTCATCCCAAAGACATGCTGTAGGTGGATTGGACACTCTAAATTGGTGCTAGGTGTGAGTGTGTGTGCCTTCTGTGGAAGGATGGGTGCCAGGCTGGCAACTTGACACTGTAAAACTCCACTGCCAATCATGAGCAGACAGGTGATCCGCTGTGGCGACCCCTAACCGGGAAAAGCCGAAAGAAGAAGAAGTCTTAAACTAAACGTTCAGATCTGCACCCTTTAATTTAATTGGACTAGCTACAGAAATGACCAACAACTATTGCTTTAGTAATGAATATTATTACATCCTAAAAATACCATAGAAGTAATTCCACTGACTTTTAAATGTTTGGTTAAGCTTTCGATAAAATGAACTAATACAGCCATCACACAGTTCAAAATTTAATGTTATGTCCCATGTTATATTGCACGTCTCATTATAAGTATTAGAAACTTTGAACTACAACAGAATATGTATAGGAGTGATTAATTTACATTTTCCATTTGTGTAGTGATTTGCTGTAATATGTAGCTGACATTGAAAACAAATACATCTGCTTTTTTCACTAACTGTGGGTAATACACTACAGCCGCAAGCACATTACCTTAATCAAAAGAGAAAAAACATATTTTCTTTCCCGCTTGGTCCTCAAGATGATTACATCAAGTTTAATACATTATTCACATTAGGAAAGCTGATTCCACTCTGCAACTGTTCCCTCATTGCGTACGTCTTCTCCTGAAAGCCTGTAATCAAAACTTCATAAGGCAAAGACCCAGAACATGGAAGTACGCTTCCTTCTTAAAGTATCAGTACCATTGTGTCCCCCCTTTATAGTCTTTAAATATTTCTTTATATTTATCATAGCTCTTTAATTCTTAATCACAGTTCATAGTCTGAGGTTGAAAACAAACTCATATTCACTGACTACCAGTTCACAGAAGGCATTCAGTAAAAAGTAAACTTTGCAAAACAGAATTATTTTGTGTGGAATGCAACTGTTCCTTGCATACCTTTCTTCCTGAGGTGTCCCCCTGCATGCACGCTTAATTATACCCAACACAAGAAACATTACACCTAAGTTAAAAATTACAACTTTGCAAGTTGTAGCAATGTAGTTTCTAACAGTCTGCACAGTGTACATCATTTGGCAAATCTGACACTTAGATTTCATCTGACTATTACTTTGAAACTTTCAGTAATAACAGGCGATACTATATAATGCACTTAGAAGTGCAGTATTAATATATTTAATTATTACATGTCGTCTATGGAAGAAAGAAAGACAAGGCTCCACCAAATATTGTATTACTGCAGAAACAAGCATTTAGACATGCAGTATCATTCAGCGATTTCACTATAAGTTGCTTCATCAATAAATAAATAAATAGTGCTACTTATCATTAATCATTGACACATTTCAAATTGCTCTTTATATATTCTGCTGGCAAAATGCACTCAACCATCATATCACATTTTACAACAGACTTCAGGTGCTTTCTTACTTTAACGATCCAGGATAATTTATGGGACCATTGCAGTTTGGTTTATCAGCAGCATTAACACAACTCTCTGTCACCGCCAACACGCATTACCACTAATTAGTATGTTGGGTTGCAGATGATCAAGGACTGGGAAGTTTGAAGTGTTATGTAGACTAGACCATACTTTGAAAATGCTTCATAATGAGTGAAGACGGGCATGTTGGCCAGGTTTTTAATTGCATCATAATGATTTGGTCTTGTATGAGCAAAGATGAAAAATGTTAAAATGTGTATTATTATTTTCGCTGTTGTGATGCGTGGACTCTACTGATCACACTCCAAAAGTCAGTAACAAATAATCTTATTTTAATTCATAAGTAAGAATTCCATTGTTATTAATAAGTCTTATGCTGTCATACACAAGGCAGTCAGCAGAAAAGTATAAGGAAAATCAACTCACAGCTTCGAATTTGTTAACACACGTAGTATTGTCATGCAGATACAGAAGTGTGGAAGAACAAAGCATCTAACAGTTTTTAAAGTGCTGATTCGTTGATGTGTTCTTTCCTTTATGTCATACATTCATAGACAGCACATTTTCACAGAAATAGCAATCAGGTATTTCTTTAACTCAAGCAACTGTGAACTTATCAAGTTAATTGAAGCTAAACCAAGTACAAGTGAAAAGCATGTAATATATACTGACTCAGTGTGATGAACAGTCCACTTTTCTATAATAATAAAATGTATTTACTGTACAACACATACATAGACCAGTCTGTATGTTCTAGACAAATTGAACAGGTTATTGGTATGTTCCTTTTTGCCACATAACCTCTCCGGTTCAGGTATTAAGGTAACATTGAAGGTGCCTTGTCTACTAAATTGAAGGTGCCTTCTAACTACTTGTATAATTCTTTCCTCCACTGTTCTATCCAATTTATAAAAATACTTAAAAAAATGGGTCATTACTATTAGGGAGGTACATGTTAACTATAACAATTTTACTCTTCTGGATTGATCCTCTTCATGTAATCCCCCATCCCCCAATTCTGCTTATTTTACATATTTCAGTTTTAACTTTTAAACTTTTATGAAATAAAATGACCACCCTCTACTCCCTCCAACAACATTATGGCATGTCACCATGTATGCTAATTCCTGTTCTTGCAACTCATGTGCCTTACTTTTCTTTAGTTTAGTGTTTTTTGAACATTCAAACATTTTAACTTCTAAAAAAAAAAACATCTGATAAGAAAACTCTGCCACATTTCAGGATATGGAATCAATATGTACTGCTTATCTGTTAGATCTTGTTTCCTTACCTCCATTTTCTGACCTATTTCTTGCACCACCCCATAGAAAAATTTTGGTGAACTGATTCCCCTGGGCAGTAGTATTACTCCTTTAGCCATTTTATATGCCCTCAGGGCAGTAGTAAAACTCCTTTGGCTATTCTATATGCCTAAACCAAAAGTGGGTGAACTCACTTGGCTTGTTTTGCAATGAGACTTAAGAAATGAGCAAGCAATCTCACTTTATCTCACCAGCTGATAGTCCTCCGTATGAACACCTCTTATTTTACCATGAAAGATGTAATTTAAGATGCACATTTGAAAAGAAAAGATAATTACCTAAGACATATTACATCTGCATTATCACATGCACATTAACTGTATTGCATTTGCATAAGCACCAGACACTAAAACAATATGGTGTTGCATTTGAAGTCTGACTATGTAATTGTACTAATGAACTTCAAACCTCCCTTTATACAGACATAAACGTATGACTTATATACATTTCAATTAAATAGAAATGTGTCTCTCATTGGTACAGATGTACTTGGCATACTGAAATTTGTATTTGTTATTGAATTGTCAGCAAAATGCAGTGATACAAACTGCTGGGGACTTTAAGGCGTTTTTATCTTTACTATATGGATGCATACTATAATTTTATGGACCTAGTTTATATCGTTAAAGAAAAAAAAAACTAGGGTCATTAAGCCATATATAGCACTATTTCACTATTAAGGGTCCATATGGTGAATATGTATAGCTCTGTTTCTCTTTTTGTTTTTCTTTTCATTATATACAATACATATGTACAGATGGAAATGTTTATTTAGACATTTATTACTAATATTAAGCTGACTTTGTCATCTTAAATGTTAAGTTTGAATGTCTTGTTTTAAATACTGATTAGAAACAAACATACATAAAATAAGTGCATCATTACTATATTAAGGATGTTATGAACTTTAGATGTGTTGTTAACAATGCATCAATACATTTTTTCATATATTCACTTATTAGCTGACTATATCATTCTTTTAAGGTATGTAAATAATATTATACTGATTTTGAGGCTAAGAGAGATTAACCTAAACACGATTCACAAGATAAGGTTTGCCTGGGTAGTTTTACTAGTCAGGCAAAGAGGTATATTACCTCATAGTGTTAGGGATTGTATTACACGATTTGAAATCATAAGTTTAGCAGTTCATTCTTTTTTTTGTTCTATTGGTTTAGTGTCTACAGGAAATATACAGAATACATATATGAAGAAAGAATCAAAACATTTTTATAAAGCAAAACCAAGGATCAGAATTACTTCCATAAACTATCATACAAATCAAACATAAAGTAAAACATGAAATGTTTATCTATAAATGCCAATGGTCTGAATAATAGTAATAAGAGGAGATGTTTATTCAAATATATAAACTTACATAAGCCACAAATAGTATTTTTACAAGAGACACACTTGTTAGACATTGATATAAACAATATAAATAATAACACGTACACAGTACTAGCAAGCTCTCAATATAAACAAAAGAAAAGAGGAGTAGCCATATTAATACGTAATAAAATCATATCTCCCAAAATAATTAATACCTATTGTGAGACAGATGGTATGTTTTGTCTCGTATCTATGGAACTGAATAAGAAAATCTATACTTTAGTAAATTTATACTGGATACCAGGACTTGGACTAGAAACAGTTAAGCATCACTTTGAAGAAATAATCCATTTAGCTAAAGGTAGCCTGGTAATAGCAGGAGATTTTAATTGCATAACAGAAGTAAAGGACACAGATTCAAAAACTACAAGAAGAAAACTACCTCTATCAAAGGCAATTTTAAAATTCACAGACACAATGAACATAAAATATATAAATTAATTTGCTGACTCAGACTCATTAATTTACTCCTTTTACTCACACAGACATAGGACTAACTCTAGAACAGATAGGATATACATATCCAATGACTTAATAACAAAAATTGAAAGAGTTAAAATAATAAACTGTCCTGTATCTGATAAGCATGCAGATACAAATTCTATTACAAGAATACCTTCTTACATCACAAAATTAACAAAATTTAAAGAATTCTATGAAAATGAAATTAAAACATTTCTTGAATTAAATATAACAGAGGATATCTCCGAAATATATATATATATATGGGACTCGTTAAAAGTATATATAATATATATATATATATATATATATATATATATATATATATATATATATATATATATATATATATATATATATATATGGGAGGGTATTATCTTGGTACATTAACAAAAGGAAAACCTGGAATAAAGATATATTAGAATTACAAAAGAAAGCTGATAAACTGAAACTAGAAGTTCAGAAAGGAAATGTAGACTTAGTTTAGGAACTATTGCAAACCAATAGCAAATATGAAGAAATTTTGCATCATAAGATTATGATTAATCTAGAAAAGATAAAATTTAATTCTTATTCTACAAATCCAAAGCATCAGAAACAATTAGCAAACAGAACAAAAAATAATCAAATCCAAACAAAGTAAAGAAATATACATATATATATATATATATATATATATATATATATATATATATATATATATATATATATAATTCTAAGAAAAAAGTAACAGACCTAATTAGTATTTTGGAAGCATTTAGACTACAATACAACTCTGATAACTCTTTAAACTCTCAAGAAATACCCTCTAAAGATATAGAAAAATATCTTGAAAATAAAATTCTTACTAGGTTAACACAAGAACAAATAAAAGTTATAAGTAAATTGTAGTATTCGGGCAGGTAATGTTGTTATTGTGCTGTGGGGTCGCTATGGGGAATTAACAACATGTAGTGTTGGTTCTGTATTCTCTGGTGACTCGTTGGTTCCGATGTATGTATGGCTATGGAGTGGTGAATATGTAACATGGGTGCGCACCTGGAGGTTCTGAATAAAGAAAGGCCTTACAACTCCAGAACTGTGTGGTCTCCTTATTTACCAGGATATAACATATTGGCGACGAGGATGGGATGCCTCCGAGTCCGTTAAGAGTGTAAACGGCGGGGTGCAGTTAATGTCGGACGACGAAGAGACTGGGGCTGCCGGAGTTATGTCTGTTTCCATGTTAGGGTCGCTGGTTGCAAATGACTGTCAGACACAGACCTGGGAGGAGTATTGTGAAGTGTTGGAACATTTTTTTGAAGCAAACCAGATAATGGATGCGGGCCGGAAGCGAGCCATATTGCTGAGCTCGGTGGGCAGCAAGACGTACAGTCTGATGAGGAACTTATTGAGTCCTGATAAACCAGGGGATAAATCGTTCACGGAGTTGATGAGCTTGCTTCAGTCACATTATAACCCGAAGCCGAGTGAAATAGTCCAAAGGTTCAAGTTAAATTCAAGGACTAGACTAGCCAATGAAACGGTAACGGAGTATGTTGCGGTGCTTAGGGAGCTGGCGCAACACTGTAATTATGGTGACAGACTGACAGAAATGCTACGTGATAGGCTCGTATGTGGCATTGCAGATGACCGCATACAACGCAGATTATTAGCGGAGCCTGAGTTGTCGTTTGAAAAGGCCTTGAAGTTGGCACAGGCCATCGAGACAGCGAATAAAGACATTCGTGATTTACAACCAAAAGCAATCGAAGGGGTTGGGAGCAGGAGTGCTACCCCACTGCCAGTGCATAAAGTGGTCATGGAGCATAAATCACAAGGGAAGTCTGGTCAGTATGCCTGTTACAGGTGTGGCGGTGAACATTTGTCACGGAACTGTCGTTTCTTAAATGAAAAATGTCATGCTTGCGGAAAAAGGGCCATGTGAAGAAGATGTGCAGGTCAACGCCTCTAGGGACCAGCAGAGAAAGGGGGAGGAAAAGAGCAGCATAACGGACAGGAAGGGAAACCGGAAAATAAAACAGCAGTATGCACACCATATGCGTGAAGGTACAGATCAACAAACCAGGGAAGAAGAGGAAGTGTTTACTATGTTTAACATGAAAGAGGCAAGGTTGGTAAGAGTCGATCCCATTACAACCCAGTTGGACTTAAATGGTAAAATGGTGCAGTTTGAAGTGGATACTGGATGTAGTGTGACAGTGCTGTCAAAGGCTGAGTATGGGAAGTTATGGCTAAAAGAAGCTCAGGAGCTGCAGGACTGTTCAGTGACTTTGAAAACATATACAGGTGAAACAGTTCCCACACTGGGGATGGCAAAAGTAACTGTAACACATAAAGACAAAGTCAAACAGTTGCCAGTCATGGTGGTGGCAGGTAATGGACCAAACCTGTTAGGCCGGGCGTGGCTAAAGGAGCTGGAAATGGGCTGTCTACAACTCCATAAAGTAGAACAGCAGATGCTGACATTGCAAGAGGTGCTGGAGAACAACGAAGAAGTGTTCAAAGAGGAACTGGGTACCTGGAGGGTCCACCAGCAAAGATACACGCCAAAGAAAATGCAACGCCAAGATTTTACAAACCCAGACCCGTACCATACGCAATGAAGAAGAAAGTGGAGACTGAGTTAGAGCGACTCACCAAGCAAGGTATAATTGAACCAGTAAAGTTTTCGGAATGGGCGCACCCATTGTGCCAGTATTAAAACCAGATAATACTGTACGCATATGTGGGGACTACAAGCTAACAGTGAACCAAGTTTCGAAGCTGGAGCAGTATCCAATACCAACGGTGGAGGATGTGTTTGAAAAGCTGTCGGAGGTGAAAGGTTCAGCAAACTGGACCTCAGTCATGCATATCAACAAGTTGTTCTGGAGGAAGGGTCAAAGCCATATGTCACCCTTAACACACACAAAGGTTTGTTCCAAGTAAATCGTTTACCCTTTGGTGTTTCCTCTAGTCCAGCTATTTTCCAGAGAATAATGGAGGGACTGGTGTCAGGAATTCCGAAGGTGGCTGTGTATTTGGACGACATCCTGTTGACGGGTAGGAACAATCGCGAGCATCTGGAGACTCTGAACGAGGTGCTGAGGTGACTGCGAGAGACTGGTCTGCGGGTGAAGCGGAGTAAATGTGCTTTCATGGAAAAGGAAGCCGAGTTCCTGGGTTACAAGGTGGATGCATCGGGCCTACACCCTCTGCCAAACAAGGTAAAAGCTATCCAACAGGCCCCTGCACCCACAAATGTTACAGAGCTGAAGGCCTACTTAGGCTTACTTAACTATTATAACAGGTTCCTACCAAATCTGTCAACGCTGTTAGCTCCTTTACATACACTATTAAGGAAGGAGACCCTGTGGACGTGGCAGGAGGAACAGGACAGAGCGTTTGAGCAGTCCAAGAAACTAATGCAGTCCTCAGAGGTTTTGGTGCACTACGATAGTCATAAGGACTTAATTCTGTCATGTGATGCCTCACTTTATGGGTTAGGGGCCGTGTTGGCACACCGTATGCCAGATGGACAAGAAAGACCCATCGGGTTCATGTCACGAACCTTGACACAAGCGAAGTCCAACTATTCCCAGCTAGACAAAGAGGGTTTGGCTGTAATTTTTGGAATTAAGCGGTTTCACAAATACCTCTATGGCAGGAAGTTTACTGTTTGCACCGATCATAAGCCCTTGTTGTCACTGTTCAACGAGATGAAGGCCGTGCCTCAGATGGTTTCTCCTCGCATTCAGAGATGGGCTGTAACATTGAGAGCTTATGAATATGAGATTGTTTATAAGCCCGGGAAACACCATAGCAATGCGGATGCGCTGAGCCGTCTGCCGCTACAGGGGCCTCTCCAGCGAGAGGAAACGGAAGACCGAGTGTTGATGATGGAGGACATCACGTTGGTGTCAGCGAGGGAACTGAGCGAATGGACACGAAAAGACCCGGTGTTGGCTCGAGTGTTTCAGTGGGTCCAGCAAGGCTGGACAACACAACAACCTGATCCAGTTTTCCGGCCTTATGAGGTGAGGAAAACAGAGCTGAGTGTGCAAGATGGATGCGTGTTGTGGGGGGCACGAGTGATAATTCCGCCCCCAGGAAGATGTGCACTTTTACAACAGCTGCACCAGGGTCATGTGGGCATCACCCGAATGAAGGCCTTAGCATGAAGTTATTTCTGGTGGCCAAAGTTGGATCACGACATTGAAGCCGCTGTGAAAGAGTGTAACATCTGTCAGCAACATCGCAACTTACCGGGGGCGGCACCACTACACCCATGGGAGTGGCCGAGTAGACCTTGGCAGAGACTTCATATAGACTATGCAGGGCCTTTTATGGGGGCAATGTTTTTGATAATAATGGATGCTCATTCTAAATGGATGGATGCCTATCCAGTTAAAACAACGACTTCCACCACGACCATTGAATGACTGAGGAAGAGTTTCAGTAGTCAGGGACTACCAGAGACTATTGTATCAGATAATGCTTCATGTTTCATGAGTGGAGAGTTCAAGGGTTTTCTGAAAAAAAATGGCATCGACACGCCACATCAGCACCATACCATGCGGCTTCAAATGGCTGTGCTGAAAGGGCTGTCCAGACCTTTAAAGCAATGATGATAAAGGCCGGAGACGGAAGTATGGCAGCAAAAGTGTCAAGGGTGTTATTCAGCTACCGCATTACACCCCAGTCTACCACCGGATTGTCACCTGCCGAGATGTTGCAAGGACGGAGATTAAGGTCAACATTGGATCTGGTGCATCCAAACATCCGAGCTAAGGTAGAGAGGACACAATGGCGGCAAAAAGAACATCAGGATCGACGACGGAGAGGAAGAAGTTTCCTGGTGGGAGATGCAGTGATGACTCGAAACTTCAGCTATGGACCTAAATAGATTCCAGGGTTCATTGTAAAGAGTACTGGTCCACTGTCGTACCAGGTGAGGTTGAATGGAGGTTTTGTGGTCAGGAGACATGTGGACCAGATTCTGCGGAGCGAACGGGAGAAGGACTTTATGGAACTGCAAGCCCCGGAAATACCGTTAGTTTCGGAAGAAGGGCTCGCAGCGGCAGGAGGATCTCCGATCTTGGGGGCCGAGGAAGACCACCGGGACTTGGAAGGAGAGGTTCCCGAGGACCAAACCTTTCCAGGGATGGACACACCAGTACCAGAGGTGGTAACTGTGACACCGGAGTCACCTAGGGTGGTACCATTGCGCCGTTCTAAGCGTACATTGGTTAAACCTAGTTACTTGAAGGACTATCAGTGTTAAAAGTGTATGTATAGGTTAGAAGAACAACATAACTTGCTTGTATGGTAACCGTTTAATAACTTGCCGGTTATTTAGAAATTAAGTGACTGGAAGGATTGTTTTTTGACTTGCTCCCTCGTTTCTCTTATGTAAGGAGGCGTATGTCAATAGCTTAAGAGGGGAGGAATGTAGTATTCGGGCAGGTAATGTTGTTATTGTGCTGTGGGGGCGCTATGGGGAATTAACAACATGTAGTGTTGGTTCTGTATTCTCTGGTGACTCGTTGGTTCCGATGTATGTATGGCTATGGAGTGGTGAATATGTAACATGGGTGCGCACCTGGAGGTTCTGAATAAAGAAAGGCCTTACAACCCCAGAACCGTGTGGTCTCCTTATTTACCAGGATATAACATAAATCAATTGCCATGATGGAATTGAAATCACAAATTAAAAAACTTAAAGTAATTAAAGCACCTGGCCCAGATAATATATTACCCAAAATGTATAAATTAATACCTAATCAGGCTATATCCTTACTTCTGAAAGTATATACTATAGTTAAACAAGATATAATTATCCCACCCTCTTGGAAATATTCTTTGATATCTCCCATAATTAAAACAGGCAAAGATGAGAAACAATGGTCATCATATAGGCGAATATCATTATTAAACAAAGATTATAAAATGTTCATGGCAATATATGCAGACAGAATCAAGCATTTTCTTCCCATAGGTTCATAGGTTGATACTAGGCTATCTGCCCTAGGGCATTTATAAGCCTAGCCAGAGTGTGTTTGGCTTTCACCACCCTTTTAGATTAGTTGACTGTGCCTCTGTATAGTAGGTCACAGAAGATAGCCCTTTTGAGGTTAGTTTTCTGTTCCTCTGTCTAGTAGGGACACAGAAGAGATCCCAGGAGTAAACCTACGATCTCCCATCCACTCGTCAAGATTTCTCTTGAAGAGGGTCATTGAGGGACTCTGCCTAACATGGACTGGGATTTTGTTCCAGAGTGAGGGGAGCCTCTGGGATATGAATCTGTCCCTCCAGCATGTCCTATTTATTTCTGTGCTGAGGTTTAAGTCCCTGGAGCATGTATCTCTAAGGGATTTGGATTTCCTGAGGTGGAGCATGTCCATTAATTCTGAGTTGGACATGGCTTTATACGTCAGACACAGATTGCCTCTGAGTAGGCGGTAAGCAACTGAGTAGAACTGGAGTTTCTTTAGCCTAACTGCGTAGGGCATCTGTTTGAGTCCCTTGATCCTCTTGGCGAGGTACTTCTGGGCTCTTTCCAGTTGCTGCAGGTGTCGGGTAAGGTACATCCCAAATGGGGCATTGTATTCAATTATGGTCCTGATGAGTGATGAGTAGAGGGGCACAATGACCTCTCTTGATCTAGATGTGAACCCTTTCACGATAAGGGGGCTATATAGAAGGTCTTTCTAACCACTTTGGCAACGTGATTGTCAAAGGAGAGATTGCTATCTACTTGGGTTCCCAAATCCCTAGTTACTTCTTTCGTACTTAATGGATTACCACCTATGTGGTAATTTGTGGGCACTTTGTTTTTCCCAAAGGGGATGACTATGCATTTTTTGGCATTTAGCTTTAGGCCATGGCTCTGGCACCAGTTATCCGTCTCTGTGAGACCCTTTTGGAGGATGCTTGTGTCAGTCAGTGAGTCGATTATGGCACCCAGTTTGCAGTCATCTGCGAACTTGGTCAGCCATAGTCCTCCCATGTTAGCCTGTACCTCAGAGAAATATATACCGAACAAGAGAGGTCCCAGGACTGAACATTGTGGGATGCCACTTGTAACTGGTTTAGAGTCTGACATGGTACCTGCAATTCTGACCATGTGGATTCTATCCCTGAGCCAGTTTGCAACCCATCTTGTGACATAGGGGTTGATATTTAAGCTGGTGAGCTTATTTATGATGCCCGAGTGGGGTATTGTGTCGAAGGCTTTTCCAAGATCCAGGTAGGCTGTGTGGGCTACCTTCCCTTCATCTATGGCCTTGGTGACTGTTTCAAAGAAGTTGACCAGGTTCAAGAGGCAAGATCTGCCCTTAACACAGCCAAATTGGGTAGGATTCAGTGTTTGGAGGTTCCCAATGTCTTTGTTTATGAGTTTCATGATGATACGCTCCATAGCTTTGCAGACCAGGTTAGTCAGGCTTATAGGGCGATAGTTTCTGGGGTCCATTGTGACACCACCTTTGTGGAGTGGGACCACTGTTGCTGTACGCCATTCCTTGGGTATGTAGTAAGGCTGAGATTGAACAGTAACTTTATGTGAAGGTTCAGTTCTTCTTGGAGTTCATGTAAGACGCAGCCCGGGACACCGTCCGGTCCCATTGATGCTGTGTTTTTTGCTTTGGAGAGGGCAGCTCTCACCTGTGCATCTGTGATGTTGGGGAGGCTACACTCTGTTGGGATAGACATTTGCTCTTTTGGGGGGGAAGGGGGGGGTTTGCACTGAACCTGTCTGCCAGGATGTTGGCAATGTCTGTGGGTTCAGTGTATTTTTGTCATTTTGAACTAACTCAGAGCATATCTGGGAGTTGCCACACAGGTTCCTGACATAACTAAAGAAGGCCTTGTGATTATCTTTAGCATCTTGTGCAATTTTTCTTTCGAAGCTGGCCTTAGATGATTTTATGAGGGATCGTAGTTTCTTGCTAGTACTGATCAGAGATGCCTTCCCTTTTTGTGATTTTGCTCTATCATGTAGTAGTTTCCTCCTTCTGTTGTATAGCTTATTTATGGCGGGGGTCCACCAGACAGGTCTCCTGCCTTTGGAGGAATGAGTCTTGGTTTTATTTGGGATAGCATGATCCATGCATTCCTGTAGGTGTCCATAGAAAGCGTTTGTAAAGGATTCTGCAGTTTGGGCCGTATTTTCCACTGGCCAGGGGGCTTTGAAGGATTCCGCCTCGGTTTTGAGAAGTGTGAAGTTTGCTTTTGAGAAGTTCTTCACCGTGGTTTCCTTGGCGGGGGGTGGGGATGGGATATGGATGTCCAGTGAGATTAATTTATGGTCAGATCTTACCAATGAGGGGTATACCTCTGATATGGAACATAGAGTCCCCATGTTGGTGATGATCAGGTCCAATATGTTTTTCCCTCTTGTGGGAGTGGTGACCAGTTGTTCCATAGCATTTGAGCTTATAAATTCTAGGAACCATTGGGCGAGGGTGTTGGGGCTTGAGTAGTGCTCCCAGTCCATGTTTGGGTAGTTGAAGTCACCCAATATAATGGTGTTTGGAGAGACCTTCATATTCTCCAGTGTTCTCAGGAAAGCTGAGTGGGGTTCCTGAGTTTGGGAAGGTGGTTTGTAGCAGGCTACAAACTGAAAGGCAGTTTTGCCCACTGTTGCTTACACATGGATGGTCTCCGATGCTTCATGCAGTGCCACTAACTTGGAGGTGTGGGTATCTTTGATGAATATGGATACTCCCCTCCTTTTGTGGTTTGGTCCGAGTTTTGGGGCCGAAAAGCATGGTATGAGGTATAACCTGGTAGTGCTGGGGTGCTCTCGGGAGCCTTGAACCAGGTTTCTGTTACTGCACAGATATCGATATTCTCCATACTGAGGAGAGCCTCGAGTGCGTGCATCTTCAGGTTTAGATGTCTGACGTTGAGCAGCATTACCCTTACTTTCTTTTTCTTTGTGTTGTCTATGAAGGTGGGTTTGTCTTTTGAGCCTTGCCTAAAAAAGGCACTATGGGGGTAGCAAAAGCCTTAGCCAGTATTCAAAAGCCCAGGGGTGACAGGTGCAAGCCGTCCCTAGCGAAGCAACGTGGCTTGTCGAGCATGTCATCCCAGGCTGACAGACACTGGATCCCCTTTGAATGACACCAATACTTTAGCCAATTGTTAAAATTGATCATTTTGTCTTTATACTGTGGCATCATTCTTGGTGAGGGTAAGATGCTACTCAAGGTCAGGGTCATATCGGCCTGGGCTACATGATCAGAGAGCTCCTCTATGTCTCTTTTCATGTAGTCCAGGGAGGTACGTCTCAGGTCATTCACACCAGCATGGACAATGACGGAGTCATATTTGTACTTGCTTAGGAGTGACCTGAGTGCTTGTGTTATGTGGCGGATCCTGGCACCTGACAGGCAGCTTACAGTGACCTTCTCCTTGTTCAGCCTGGTGAGTGGGAATGTCAGTGTGTCTGACAATAGATTCACCTATTACAAGTGTGTTAGGTGTGTTGTTCAGCCTTAAGGGCTGTGACTGTGTGGCACACTGGCTTTGTGAACTATGTGATACGTGGGTATTGTTTTGGGGTAGCAGTTGCTTGGATATCTGCTTTGGAGGTCTCTGCTGCTTGGGCAGATTTTTATTTAGAGCCTCCGAGTACGTTTTTGTTTGTTTATGTGTTTAGTTTTCTGTTGTGATAGGTCTATGTGAGACTGGATTAGTGGTGTGTGTGGTTACCTTCTCCTCCTGACTGACTGCGCCTGTATTGGGTTGAGAGAGCTCAGCCTCCAGTTTGGCTATATAGTTGCATCTCTCACATATATTTGAGCTTGTTGGGAGGAGGAGAGGGTGGTCTGTGTACATAAGGCAGTTGTAACATTGCCTCAAGATTCCCAGATTCACCAGCTGGACTGGAGAGTAAACCCGAAACTGACTTTTGGACATGCCAGAATAGTATAAGGAACTACTTTTTGACTGATCAAAAAGGACCAATAGGGAGCCAAGTACTTAAAGGGAGTATAAAAGGGTGTAGTGCTTTAGTTTATTAGTGCTTACTTATAAGATTACTTATACAAGCAACTGCAGGGCTTTAGAATGAAAATAGAGTACTTACTTTGAGATTTAGAACAGTTGTAAGGGAAAAAGTGAAGAGCATACTTTCTGGAGCTGCGAGTAGTTTAAACCCATTTAAGTGGCGCTGCCCGATGCTGCGCTATGCACAAAATCGTGCAAAACCGCATAAATGTGGGTTCTAAAGCAAGGAAACTGAAAGAGATAGGAATTGACCCAGAGCGGCCAATAAGCTACTAGTTTCAGACCACTCCTCCAGGGACAGATAGGCTGCTCAAAGCTCCCCACTCTCACTGGTGAACAGAGAAGCTTCCTCCTATCCAAGTAAGGATATGGGTAACACAGGAAACTATACCACAGTCCGGAATTTTTTTTTTTTTCAGGAAACAGCAGAAAAACACACAGAAAACACTGTAAATGCTATAAACAGGCTAGCGCACTTTAGTGTGTAGCCTACAACAGTTATACAATACAAAAACGACTTAAATTGATATAAAACAAGTGCAAAAACTGTAAAAAGCAGAAGGCAAATGCAGTTTAAACTTTTTGAAGCACAGATCAGTTAGAAATTTACTTTTTAGGCGGGAAAAGGCAGTTGGAGCAAAAAAACAGAGAAAAAATACTTAAATCTGGAAAAGTCTCTCTTGGGTCTCTCTGTTGCCTGTATCACTCTGCAGGACACCACGAGGAGCTGTGTGGAGTTGTATACTGGTGCAAAACTGCGCAAATGTGGGTTTTAAAGCAGGGAAACTGAAAGAGATAGGGATTGACCCAAAACGGCCAAAAAGCTACTAGTTTCAGGGCTGAGACCACTCCTCCAGGGACAGATAGGCTGCTCAAAGCTCTCCACTCTCACTTGTGAACAGAGAAGCTTCCTCCTATCCAAGTAAGGATATGGGCAACACAGGAAACTATACCACAGTCCAGAACTCAGGAAAACCTGAAATCTGGACTAATCTAGTTCAGCAAAGGCGGGAAAAGAGAATATTTTTTGTTTGTCTATGTTAATCTGTGTATGTTAATTTGTGTATCCATGTTAATCTATGAAGACCACCCAGGCTTTGTTAAGGGAAGGAATACATATGACAGCTTTAAAAGAATTTTAATATTAATAGATTATTCGAAACAAATAAATTTTGATTTAAACATAATTTCTCTAGACATTAACAAAGCCTTTGATTCGGTTAACTGGAACTTTCTAACATTAGTCTTAAATGAATATAAATTTCCCACAACCTTTAACTGTCTCATTCAAGCATTATATAAAGAATCTATAGCATATGTTAAATTAGGATCATATAGATCAGGCCCTATATAAATTAAAATGGGAACTAAACAAGGTTGCCCGTTATCACCGCTGCTATTTGCCCTAATAATAGAACCATTTGTAAATCAAATAAGATCAAGCAACAACATTAAAGGAATATGTATTAATAAAAATTTGAACCTTAAACTACATCTTTTTGCTGATGACATACTTCTAACCCTCTCAGACAGTAATAAATCTTTATAGGCTCTATTTGGGGACATAACAGAATTTTAAAGTGTCTCAAGTTTACACTTCAATGAAAACAAAACAAAAATCATGTCATGCAACACCAAAAAGAAACTTATAAGCAATAAAATTTCTGAATTCATAGCAGTGGACAACAAAATAACATACTTGGGTATAGATCTGCTTGAAGATTTAACAGACTCACTTATATTTAACTATAAAAAAATCATTAGATAAAATAGAGCAAGCAATATCTAACTGGAACAAATATATATTTACAGTGGGAGACAGATTATATTTCATTAAATCAGTCATTTTTCCCAAGGTATTATATCTAATACAAAGCTTATCAATACCTCCTCCCAAATATAATTTTAGTGTTATATTAGGTCAGTGATGGCAAACCTTTTGGGCTTGGTATGTAAAAAAATCAGAAAATGCCTAGCTTGACTCTGCTGGTGTGTCACCCCCCCCCCAAAAAAAAAAATAATAATAAAACAGCATAGCTCTCAATACATCAGGGATAAATCTTAACAGAATCAGGGACAAATATAGAAATAAGAGACATGGACAGCTTTAAACTACTAGTACTATTAATCTGAGTCACTAACAGAAAAAATGAAAGTGAATTAATATACATTTGCTGAAGTAAAATAAGAC
Organism: Protopterus annectens; assembly: GCF_019279795.1. NCBI lineage: Eukaryota > Metazoa > Chordata > Ceratodontiformes > Protopteridae > Protopterus > Protopterus annectens. The sequence goes on along the minus strand of NC_056740.1, from coordinate 25,234,016 downwards.
TATAAATTAATTATTGTCATTATTAAGTGTAAAATGTCACCAGCTTTAGGAGGGATTAAGAGGGACAGTTGAGAGAAATGTAAAACATCACACACTTAGAAATGCAGAATATTTGCCATTTGCAGAAGTGTAACCACGAAGAGAAAACAATGTCAGCACTGCCCTTTGCAGGCTGTATTGAGACAGTATACTGAAACTTTTTGAGGTTAATAACTTCCTTATCTCTGCAGCATTGTTGTTGAACTGGCTCCAGCACAAAATAATTCAATACACTTCATACAAGAAATGAATGCAAAAGCAGTTTCTTTGGTAACTTGGGTGTTGGTGAATGCTGGTGTGTCACCCAAAATATTGTGGCATGTCACCTTTGGCACACATGTCCTAGGTTCGCCATCACTGTACTAGGTGATACATGGCAACTACTACAGGACAGTTTTGGAACAAACAAAAATAGTAAAATAAAATAAAAGTGTAACAGAATGAAGTTCTTAACAACATTTAAAGCTGTCTCTAAATCAGAAGTATATAACTTTTGGCCCAGTCTAGCAGTTAGTGCAGAGTATTAAAGGCTGGTGGTACAGGGTTTGAGTCCTTCATCCTACATTTGCTTGCTGCATGACTTTGAAAAAGTCACATAACCAGACAGCGCTTTTGGACAATTGGGAAATTGGGTTAGGGCCCCTCAGTGGCCTCCTAGATAGCATGCGTTGTAACTACCCATGACAGTGGTAAGTGTCTTAAAGCTTTAAAAACTGTAAAACTCTTTGCTGTCCTACACTTTTTTCTGTAACTCTAAGATATCACAGAAGCTAAAGCTCCATGTACTACAACGAATTGTGATTGGGTTTCTTCCATCATGACCCACTCAATTATCATTTCCCAAAATGTATGCCAAGATTTAGCTCTCAAGCTCAGCTCTTCTGGTGACTCTCTTGAAGTTCCTTTCTCAAACAGTTAACAAGTGGGTTATGACCAGTGACACAATCAGTTCCAGAAGTAACTAGTTGGATTAGATACAATTATGCAGATGAGACCTCTACAGCAATTAAACAGATAAATGGGAGTAAGGCAATGGAAATGGATAAGGTCTTCTGGAAATGCTGAATGAGCTGTATATTGTTAGGATGCCATGGTTATTGGGGTTTTCACTGCTGCACTGTAGTTAAGAACAATATCTCTGGACTGGCAAAATATGGTGGTTGTGATTCCCGTTTTCAAAGGAAGACAGGAAGGTGTATTCTTGTTACAATGAGATCGTGCTTCTCATTAATGGTGCTGGGAAGGAGGCTTCATCTGACAGCTGAACTTTGTATTCAGGCGTAACAGTGCCCAATAATTTGTCCTTTCATGGATATTGGAGGAACTGTGGGACTCTGTCACTGCAATCTACATAAACTTCAGTGTCCTGGAGAAGGCATATGAATGTACCCTTGAATATCTTGCCAAATATCTATAACAATACAGCATCACCGGTCCACTTATGTGTGCCATTCAATCCCTGAGAGGTGTGTCTGCATTTGCAGTATGTATTGCCTATCATCTTGCTTGAATTTTTATAGACAGAATTTCAGTGTGTAGCTGACGATTGGATAGTATCAACTTTTGGGAATATGACGGTTGCATCTTTGCTATTGCTGATGATGTTGCATTTTAGTCTTAAGTGACTATGATCTTTGACATGGACTACAATGGTTCCCTGATAAGTCTGAAGTGTCTGAGATTAGAATCAGCACTTCCAACTAATAAGTCATGCTTTTTTCCAAGACAAAGGATGGAATGCTCTTTGTAAATGAGAGGGAAAGGCTATGAGTTTAAGTATCTTGAGGTTTTGCTTATGAATGAGGGTAATGTGGTTGGTAATCTGCATTGGAAATGGTAATGGTGTAGCACTGACAGTACAGTAGGCATTGTACTATGATATCAGCAAATGACATAGGACACAATTCTCAACTCACTGGTTCAGTTTATGTTCCCATCAATACATATGCTCGTGAATTTTGGGTAAAGATTGAGCACATGAAATCAAAAATATCAAATGAAATTTCTAATGTTAGAGTGATGAGCACAAGAGTCTCAGAGGATCTCAATATATAATTGATGTTTGTTTTAGCTTACAGTTCTCAGTTGAGGTGATTTGGGTATACAGCATGGATGCTTCTTAAGGAGTTATGTTATGTACATCAGACAGTGCCTACTGAGACAATGCCCTGAGACAGATGAGGGCGTGTTGAGGAAATTATATTTCTCAGCTTACTTGTGAACAATTGGGGATGTTATAGAATGAAATGGAACTATTGATGATGGAAAAGAAGTGTATGCTGCCCTGCTTAGCTTGTTACTGTTCTGACCTTTAGTGGGACAAGCTGTCCAGAAAATGGATGGATGTATCACTCTAAGCAGATCATTGAAGTTTAACTCCACTACAAACTCCAACCAAGCAGATCTGCAAATCTGGTTGCTATTCAGTGAAAGACGTAGTTTTTTTAAATATTGTTGTTTTTTTTGTTGTACTTTTTTTAATCCATTATGGCACCCCATTCTGCCCTCACCTTCACTTGATACAAATTCTAGACTGCTGCCAGACATATTTTGTTATGAGAAGACCCCATGAAGGTGAAGGAACATCACGCAGTGCATCTGAGACCAAATAATGTGTGTGTGTGTGTGTGTGTGTGTGTGTGGGGGGGGGGGGGCAGAACATTTTTCCATGTTGCTCTAACAATTGACTTCAAAAATGGTGTTGCAAGCACTTCTGTGTTTGTAATTGTTTGGCAATTCTACTTATTTATTTATTTATTTATTTATAGATTAAATTGTCCTATATTAGGGGGACTGTGGCCTATGGCATATATATATATATATATATATATATATATATATATATATATATGTGGGTCTACTTGAGATAACTGAAATCTCAGCAGACAAAAATTCATAACACCGACACCACAACACCTAAATCCCACAAACCTGACACTTTACATACCTGACACACATAACACCAACAGAAATAAATCCTGACTTACCCCCGTTCAACAAAACAAGGATGGCAAACACGAACACCATTCTAAAATCAAACTAACACACAGGGCCGGTGCTAGCATTTTGGGGGCCGCCAGCAAGGTTCAGATTGGGGGCCCTACTCAAGAGAACATAAAGTGTTACCACATTGCCATTGCACCCCCTTCCCTGTCAAGCTCATCCAGCACCATTTAACCTCTATTGTCACTACATTCAGATCATTAAGAATTGATGTGCCAAGCCACACACTGCCATTTAGTACCAATGTTACATTATGACAAACCCCTGTACCACAGCAAGGTAGCTATTCACAGGTACACACACTGACTGGCATTTAATACCAGTGTTACATTATGACAAACCCCTGTACCACAGCAAGGTAGCAACTCACAGATACACACACTGACGGCCATTTAGTACCAATGTTACATTATGATAAACCCTTGTACCACAGCAAGGTAGCTACTCACAGGTACACACTGGCATTTAATACCAATGTTACATTATGACAAACCCCTGTACCATAGCAAGGTAGCGACTCACAGATACATACTGACGGGCATTTAGTACCAATGTTACATTACGATAAATCCCTGTACCACAGCAAGATAGCTACTCACAGGTACACACTGGCATTTAATACCAATGTTACATTATGACAAACCCCTGTACCACGGCAAGGCAGCGACTCACAGATACACACACTGACGGGCATTTAGTACCAATGTTACATTATGATAAACCCCTGTACCACAGCAAGGTAGCCACTTACAGGTGCAGACACTGACTACGTACTCAACTGCCCAGATTTTCAAAGAATGTCCAGATGTGACCCATGTTTGGTCTGTTCCTCACAATTTGTAGTTTTCTGAATTTTTTGTGGCAAATCATTGATGACTGAATTCATTAAATGACAGGCATTTCAGTTTAACTTCATATCCTTCAGAACATGCATGGTAACACCTTTTATTTTAGCAACTTTTTCAGTTTATAAGAGCAATATTTAAAATTTGCCCAGATCTTTGGGGCTGGAACCCCATTATCTGTGGCTTTGTCCAGATTTTGTGCCATGAGATCGAGAGCTATGACTGGCATTTAGTAGCAATGTTACATTATGACAAGCCTCTGTACCGCATCAAGGTAGCCAGTCCCACTGATGTACACAGACACCCACACTGACTCCCCACAAAGACACCCACACTGACTGGTATTTAGTAGCAATGTTGTTACATTATGACAAGCCTCTGTACAGCATCAAGGTAGACATTCTCACAGAGGTACAGAAAGACACATGACACAGACTCCCGCAGAAAGACACACACGACACAGACTCCCACAGAAAGACACACAGACACAGACTCCCTCAGAAGGACACACAGACACAGACTCCTCACATAGGACAGAAGCACACTAAAACAGACTCTTGCGCACAGGACAGACACCCACACATGATAAAGACTTCACTACAGCAAGACTGAACATTAACACCCACACTGACACAGGACAGAGGCACCCACCCCCACAAGTACAGAGACAAGACCAGGACAAATTTACTACAAGACTGAACATAAACCCACACGAGATTAAGTCAGCACTACCACAAAACAGAACAGACACCACTCTCAAACACAAGACAATGACAGCAATATAGCAAGACTTAAGCAGCATTAGATAAACTGACATTACTCAAGGCAATTACTGACATGTAGAACAGTCACACTGCAGATTTACACAACACAGCTATGGGACACAAAAAAGACTGCAGACACAACATACAAGGGAAAGCCATGGGGATTACAGAGCCTGAGGCAGACTCAAACCCAAACAAACCCACAAGAAAGCCATGGGGATTACTGAGACTGAGGTAGATGACTCAAACCCAAACAGAGCACAATAGGGATTACTGAGCTTTAGGCAGACAGACTCAAACCCAATGAAACACAGAAGAGAGCCATGGGGACTACAGAACCTGAGGCAGTCAGACTCAGACTGAAAGAAACACACAAGAGAGCCATGGGGATTACTGAGCCTGGCAGACAGACTCAAACCCAAACAGAGAGCTTAATGGAGATTACTGAGCCTAAGGCAGCCAGACTCAGACTGAAAGAAGCACACAAGAGAGCCATGGGGATTACTGAGCCTGAGGCAGACAGACTCAAACCCAATGAAACACAGAAGAGAACCATGGAGATTACTGAGCCTAACACAGAGACTCAAACCCAAGCAAACACACAAGAGCCATGGAGATTACTAAGCCTGAGGCAGACAGACTCAAACCCAAAGAAACACAAGAGAGCCATGGGGATTACTGAGCCTGAGGCAGACTCAAACCCATGCACAAGAGAGTAATGGGGATTAGCGAGTCTGACACAGACAGACTCAAACCCAGAGAGAAAAAGGTGAAGACCAGTGTCATTCATCTTCCATGTGCATTTACCTCTTCAGCTTCTAACTGCTGCCACTTGTCTGTTTTTACTTCACTTCTGTCCTAGCCCCCCCAATGAGTCCTGCTGCTCCCAACTGACCTAGCATCCTGACGAGTCCTGCCACTCCTCTTCTGCTCCACATAAGTCCTGCCGCTCCCGATGAGTCCTGCCACTCCTAGCTGCCTTTGCCTAACGTCCTGCTAGTTCCATCCTCATGGTCCTACTTGTTGGAGGTAAGCAAAAAAAAAAAGTGAATACACAGCATACAAGCCACACTGTGGTGCTACCTGAAATTTACTGATTGAAAGGAAATACGAGCACATACCTACAGTTCTACTGAGATCTTACGAATTTTCTTCCAGACAAAGTCTTCAATGAGGCTGCCATGTGATACACTTTGTCCCACTTCATGCTCAATTGAAAGCACAGCTAATCCTGAAAGTCTCTCCTGATTCACTGATGAACACAGGCATGACTTTATGAGTGTCAGCTTAGAAAAGCTGCGTTCTGCAGTAGCCACTGTAACGGGTGCAGTCAAATAAATGCGTAGTGAAACATAAGTATTTATATGTATATATATATATATATATATATATATATATATATATATATATGTGTGTGTGTGTCTTGCAAGTGGTTGCGAATGAGGAAATTTAACACAGTCAGTGGTGATGATTCATTATCAATCATTCGAGAAAGGCTTTTAAGTTCATGTCCAAGGTCAGAGCCAACAATATCACAGTGGCTACTTATCCTGTCAGTCAGTTGTTCTTTCAGAGCCTTGCAGTGTTGCAGCGGTGTGTCTTCTGCAACATCACTCAAGGCTTTAATATTTGATAAAAATCCAAAGGCCCTATCAAACTCTGACATCTGCTCAAACCGGTCAGTAAACAATTAGATTGTTATGTCCAGCAGCACATTGAAGAACTCTACACATAGTTTTACTGCTGGATCCTGTACAGTCTCATCTTCTCCTTCATAGTCAAAGAACTGCTTTACTTTCCTCTCTCTTTTCTTGAAATGTGGTGCCAACATCCAGTTCTTCCGCTATCTTGGAGGCTTCGCCCATGGCATGTTGAAATCCTGTCTCTCTAATTCTTCAGCAGGTCCAAAGTGGATGCCAGCACTTTGACACGTCGAAATATCAACAGATGGACTCTGCAGAACTTTGCTTGCACGATTTACCTCTGTTAGCATATCATACCAAACCACTAAACATACAATGAACTGGTATGACATAAGTTCTGAGCACAGTCCTCTTGATTGTTGATATGTTGCAGCATCATTTGTATGTACTGCTTGACCTCTCTCCTGTAATGCCTCAATGACTCCCTTCAACTGAAATCTTACTGCCTTGACAGGGTCTATCCTACATTCCCAGTGAGTCTCTGACAGTGGCTTCACAGTGACATGTATGTGCCGTTTCAAGATTTGCCATCTGCTTGTTGATGCTGAACAGAGTACGTAAATGTTCTGTAGACATCCAAAGAATGACACTGCCTTTACTGATGAATGTGCTCCATCACTAACTATAAGATTTAAATTATGGCAGGCACACGGCACATAAAAGCCCATGAATTCGTCTGTTTTATTCGGGCCTGCACTCCAGCTCGTTTCACCTTCATGTTGCTGCCATTGTCGTATCCTTGTCCTTGACAGTCATTAATGTCCAGTTCATGATTTTGAAGAGTCTGAAGAAGAAGTTCTGTAAGTCCTGACCCAGTTGTATCATTCACAGGTACAAATCCCAGAGAAATGTTCTTCAACTATGGCTGCAGTCTGTGAAATATCCACATACCAAACTACTACAGTCATTTACTCTTGATTGCTAATGTCTGGTGTGCAATCAAGAATCACAGAAAAGTACCTAGCGTCCTTCACCTTCCCTACAATGATCCTTAAAACAGCATTTGCAAACAGCTGGATAACTTAATTCTGTATGTCCTTCCCAAGATAGTGATCCATTACCTCTTTATTCCGAATACGGTGCAAATGTTCAGCCATGACAGAGTCAAACTGCGACAAAAGTTGCACTTGGCCTAAGAAATTACCATTGCCATAGGTGTCCGGGGCATCACTTGTACCACAGAATGCCATGTTACATTCTGCCAAGTATTGGACAACAGCAATAATACCTTCTAATGCACCACGTCAGTGAGTTAGCTCCTTTTCAACCACTGCTTGTCTCTTATCGTCCATAGTCTGCCTACTCTTTATTCTATTGTCCAGTTCCTTCCACTTCAGCATGCATGCAGTATGCTCCGGTGCTCGATCATGGCTGTGTAAAGCTTTGGACATCTCTTTCCATGCTTTGTAACACCTGACCTGAGAAGATGGTTAGAATGTCCAAACAATTTGCATGCAAAGCAAAACAGTGCATCCTTTGAGACCGAATATGTCAGCCAAGTGTGTTTGGCTCTCTCTCCATTAGGCAGCACATGAAATAGTTCTCCGATGTAAATCTTCTTTTCTGCTCATTGACTGGGAACTGTGGTAACAACACAGGTCCATGCTGAATGGCAGCTACCCTAAACTCATCCCTTATCAAATCTGGCTAAGTCCCTAGATCCTCAAAAGATGCACCTGACACTCCCTGCAAGTCATAGGCCACATCTGTCACTACAGAAGTATGGGCTCCTTCTGTATCAAAGTCTGGTGGTCCAGGAAACACCTCTACAGTTGAATATGCATTTGCTGACATTCTTTCACCCATGGTAATGGCTGTAGGTCCACAGGAGGTAGCCTATGGTGTAGCCGTAAGACAGTGGTCACTTTCTATTGAAAGGATGCTGGCCTCACAGTGGTTAGACTGTAATGCAGAACCATTGTGTTCTCCTGAAGGCAGACTTTTTCCGGACTCTCCCCTCTCCGATGACCCACAGAAAATTTTCATAATGGAGCCCTGTCTCTTTGCATCCTCATTTCTCTGCTGCTGAAGCTTTTTTTCTGCTCCTGACAAATATGAGCACTTCATCTCTAACTGGAAA